>NC_092147.1:88736852-88769352 GCF_045791955.1 Oncorhynchus clarkii lewisi | reverse complement strand
ATGCACAGTAAAATACTAGCCAGCTCTACCCAACAGTGTTGTCATATGAACAGTAAAGTACTAGCCAGCTCTACCCAACAGTGTTGTCATATGAACAGTAAAACACTAGCCAGCTCTACCCAACAGTGTTGTCATATGAACAGTAAAGTACTATCCAGCTCTACACAACAGTGTTGTCATATGAACAGTAAAGTACTAGCCAGCTCTACCCAACAGTGTTGTCATATGAACAGTAAAGTACTATCCAGCTCTACCCAACAGTGTTGTCATATATACAGTAAAGTACTAGCCAGCTCTACCCAACAGTGTTGTCATATGAACAGTAAAGTACTAGCCAGCTCTACCCAACAGTGTTGTCATATGAACAGTAAAGTACTAGCCAGCTCTACCCAACAGTGTTGTCATATGAACAGTAAAACACTAGCCAGCTCTACCCAACAGTGTTGTCATATGAACAGTAAAATACTAGCCAGCTCGTGTTTCCTTGCAGGTAACCATGATTGACAGAGGAAGATCAATGATTCCAAGCACCACCCTCCTTTTGAAGCTTCCAGTCTGTTATTCGAACTCAATCAGCATGACAGAGCCTTGTCCTCGTCAACACTCACACCTATGTTAACGAGAGAATCACTGACATGAGGTCAGCTGGTCCTTTTGTGGCAAGGCTGAAATGCAGTGGAAATGTTTTTGGGGGATTCAGTTCATTTGCATGGCAAAGAGGGACTTTGCAATTAATTTAAATTCCTCTTATCACTCGTCATAACATTCTGGAGTATAGGCAAATTGCCATCATACAAACTGAGGCAGCAGAATTTGTGAAAATTAATATTTGTGTCATTCTCAAAACTTTTGGCCACGACTGTACATGTAGGAGAGGGATTCGGAGAATGTGACTGGTAGCAGGATAAAAAAAATAATAATAATAGTAATAATAATAGCAATGCATTAACTCAGAATTCTTCAGGTTAGGCAATAACTGCAAATGGTTAAGGTAAGGTAGTGGCAGGTAGCCTGGTGGTTAGAGCACTGGGCCAGTAACCGAAAGGTTGCTAGATTGAATCCCCGGGCTGACAAGGTAAAAATCTGTCATTATGCCCCTGAACAAGGCAGTTAACCCACTGTTCCTAGGGTGTCATTGTAAATAAGAATTTGTTATTAACTGACTTGACTAGTTAAATAAAGATAAAATGAAACAAATTTAAATAAGGGTTAAGGTTTGGGATAGGCTTAAAACAAAAAATATCAAAAAACAACTTTCTATCGACTGGATTCAAACATTCAACCAGAGGCAGATGCTTCCACCCATCCACCATCCCCTTTCGCAATGCCCTAGCAAAACCCCAAACCGACTTGAAGGCAAGAGCACTCACTGTTGCCCCTAGTGGACAGTTTGCACGTCATCTCTCAACGTCTTCAGTCATTGATAGACGTCAAATACTGACTTGCAGCACGGGTGACCTGCCTGAAATACTTATGATAATATGCTATTGGTTATATACTGTACATTATTTATGTAAACAGGAGTAATATTGACCAGTAGCAGGGTAAATACATAGATACCAATGGTAAAGGAAATCAATATAAGAAGTGGATTGAAATTCTTAACCCTGAATTGAGAAAATCCTCTTTGACAATTTTAAATTCATGAATTTCAGTCAGTCAGTAGCACTATTGGAGAATATCGAGGCTCTACAATGTGCTTCGCTCAGAGACTGAGTCAGTCAGTGCTGTAGGACCCGGGACTAACCCTCAGTTTACCGCCCACTGCTGGGTTCTCAAGTGGGGGCTTTGAAACTGTGGAGAGTCTCTTGAACGGAGCCGTTTACCCATCAGCCCCTCCCCTCTTCCTGGACTAATCCCTAAGGGGAGTATGCGCCCTGTGTCCCTGGAGGAAGCGTCAGCATCACCGTGCGTGTCTCTCTCTCTCTCTGTGTGTGTGTGTGTGTGTGTGTGTGTGTGTTCGTTAATAAAGGGATTACATGTGTTAACATCCTACGGCACAGCGCAGACAGCCAAAGGCGTTCTGGGCCGGGAGCTGGGGGGTTTAACACATGAATAATAAAGGAGGAGGAGAGGATGAATAGAGGGCTGAGGAGAGAGAGAGAGAGAGCGAGAGAGACAGAGAGAGAGACAGCGAGAGAGAGAGAGAGAGAGAGTGAGAGAGACAGAGAGAGAGACAGCGAGAGAGAGAGAGAGAGAGAGAGAGAGAGAGAGAGAGAGAGAGAGAGAGACTGAGAGAGAGAGAGAGAGACAGAGACAGATAGAGAGAGAGAGAGAGAGAGAGAGAGAGAGAGAGAGAGAGAGAGAGAGAGACGCGTCAACAGCAACTTTGGAAAAATCCTCTGCATTATCATTAACAGCATACTCTTACATTTCCTCATTGAAAACAATGTACTGAGCAAATGTCAAATTGGCTTTTTACAAAATTACCGTACAACAGACCACGTATTCACCCTGCACACCCTAATTGACAAACAAACAAACCAAAACAAAGTCTTCTCGTGCTTTGTTGATTTAAAAAAATGCTTTTGACTCAATTTGGCATGAGGGTCTGCTATACAAATTGATGGAAAGTGGTGTTGGGGGAAAAACATAAGACATTATAAAATCCATGTACAAATGCAATTGAATTTTGAATTGAGAGAGAGCTGCAACTCCATGTGGTCGGACGGGGGTGATGGGGGTGAGGGGCGTGGAGTGATGAGGATCTAGAACCCAAAGGGATTAAAGGAGAGTTCTCTGGAAAGGGTCTGTGGAAGTGTTTCTGGAAGGGTCTCAGGTAGGTTTTCTGGAAAGGGTTTCTGGAAAGGGTCTCAGGAAGGGTTTCAGGGAAGGGTTTCTGGAAGGATTTCTGGAAGGGTCTGGAAAGGTATCAGGAATCTCAGGAAGAAGTCTCTGGAAGAGTCTCTGGAAGATTCTCAGGAAGAGTCTCAGGAAGGGTTTCAGGAAGGGTCTCAGGAGGGGTTTCTGGAAGAAGAGTCTCAGGAAGAGTCTCTGGAAGAGTCTCTGGAAGATTCTCAGGAAGAGTCTCAGGAAGGGTTTCAGGAAGGGTCTCAGGAATGGTTTCTGGAAGGGTCTCAGGAAAGGGTCTCTGGAAGGGTCTCAGGAAGGGTTTATGGGTGTTGAGATGTAATAGCTGGAGGAAACATGGCTCTAGTCTCTCCATTCACACATGTTTTCACCCTTTATGGGCGGCTCAATGGAATTAAACATTACATAGTTCAACAATATGATAACAGTAACATAATATATATATATATATATATATATATATATATATATATATATATATATATATATATATATATATATATATATATCCAGTATATGATTAAAATCAAATGATATTGGTGACATACAAATGTGATTGAGACATACACCATTTTGTTTTAATTCAGAGTGAATGTTCTAACTATTCTAATGCTTTGTCGGTCCCTTCTATAAGACAACTAGGTTCCGGTTGAGAGTAGGCTGTGGGTTTATCCACAAACATTTGCTGCAGTTGTTCTGTATGGTGTGAAGTGAGGTTAGGGTCAATTCCATTCCATTTCTATTCAGTCAATTAAGGAAGTAAACTGAAATGACTTCCTGAATAGACTGAATAGACTGAATTGACTGAAATGACTGAATTGACCAGTCGTGCTGTGAAGCTAAGGGTTACAGTAAGGTTGATGCCCTGAGGGCAACCTCAAATTTATATGTAGTCCTGCAACCCAGGCAAACAGGCAGACAGGCAGGCAGACAGACAGGCACACATGCAGGCAGAGAGACAGGCAGGCAGATAGGCAGATAGGCAGGCAGGCAGCGTTGCTCTCTGGGATAGCGAGGTGTTTATTTGCTGAGCTGAAGGTCAACCCTTTGTGTGGAGAAACTTCTTGCCAGATGAGATAGGTGAGAAATTACAGATCTCTCATCCCCCCTCTCCCCCTCTCCCCCTCTCCCCCCTCTCCCCCTCTCCCCCTCTCCTCCTCTCCCCCTCTTCATATCTTCCCTCCACCTGAGCACACTCTCTACCTCTCTTCTCCCTCTGTCTTTCTCTCTCTCGTTCTAAGCTCTCCCTCACACAATTCTCTCTCTCTCTTCTCTCTTCCTCTCAATTATATCTACTGCTCTCTCCTCTCATTTAATTCTCCCTCTCCCTCTCCCCTTCCTACCACTCTCTCTTCCTTCCTCCTCTCTGTCCCCCCGTCCACTCCCTCTTTTCTCTCTGTGAAATCAGTGGAATAGCAGTTGCTGGGACACAAATGACAACCTACTCACTATATAGTGCACTGCGAGCCCTTGTCAAAAGTAGAGGACTATATACGGGACAGGATGCTGCTTGAGACACAGCCTCTGTGTGGTGATTTATAGCTCACTCTGAGCAGTGCTCTTATCAGGTGCAGGCAAGCCTCTCTCCTCGCCGCTGCCTGTGTCTGAATGACAATGGAGAAGCGGTTGCATTATGCTGCACAGCCTCGCCCACTGCATTCTGGACACTGCAGATTACATCTAGTTTATTGATTTATGGACGCCATTTTGGCTCCTCCTGAGAGGGACATGGTGTGCAGTTTGTGGTTCCTGAGGCCAAGATCCTGAACTTGGCACATAGGAGGAGGATTTTCTATGTGAACTTAGTGGTGATGAAAGAAACATTGGTGGGCATACACAAAACACACAAACAGAGAGAGAAGGAGAGAGAGATCGGAATTTATGAAGAGAAGGAGAGACAGACGGAGAGAGAGGAGGGAGAAAATGAAGGACAGAAGGAGAGAGTGAAGGAGACCGAGAAGGAGGGAGAGAAGGAGGGAGAGAGGGAGGGAGAGAATGAGGGAGAGAGGGAAGGAGAGAGGGAGGGAGAGAAGGAGGGAGAGAGAGACGGAGAGAGAGGAGGGAGAAAATTAAGGACAGAAGAGAGGGAGGGGGGGGAGAGAAGGAGGGAGAGAGGGAGGGAGAAAGGGAGGGAAAGAAGGAGGGGGAGAGTGAGAGGAGAGAAGGAGGGAGAGAGGTAGAGGGAGAGGAGAGAGGGAGGGAGGGGGGAGAGAAGGAGGGAGAGGGGGAGAGGAGAGAGAGGGGGGAGAGGAGAGAAGGGGAGAAGAAGGGAGAGGAGAGAGGAAGGAGAGAAGGAGGGAAGGAGGGAGAGAAGATCAGAAGGAGAGAGAGACAAGGGAGAGAAGGTGAGAGAGGAAGGAGAGAAGGATAGAGAAAACAGGGAGAAGGAGGGAGTGAAGGAGGGAGTGAAGGAGGGAGAGAAGGTGGGAGAGAAGGATGGAGAGAAGGTGGGAGAGAAGAAGAGAGAAGAGAGAGAAGGTGGGAGAGAAGAGAGAGAAGGAGGGAGAGAAGACAGTGAAGGTGGGAGAGAAGAAGAGAGAAGGTTAGAGAGAAGGCGAGAGAGGAAGGATGTAGAGAAGGGGGGAGAGAAGGAAGGAGAGAGAGAAGGAAAGAGAGAGGGAGGGAGAGAAGGTTATAGGGAGAGAAGGAGAAGGAGAGATAGCTGGAAAGAGAAAAGGTGAAAGAGAAGGAGGGAGAGAAGAGAGAGAAGGTGAGAGAGAAGGAGGGAGAGAAGAGAGAGAAGGTGAGAGAGAAGGAGAGAGAAGAAGCATGGAGAGAAGGAGGGAGAGAAGGAAGGAGGGAGGGAAGGAGAAGGAGAGATAGCTGGAGAGAGAGAAGGAGAGAGTGACAGATAGAGAGAAGGAGATATAGATGGAGAGAGAGAAGGAGGGAGAGACGGAGAAAGAGAGGGAGAGGAGGGAGAGAACTGAGAGAGAGAAGGAGGGAGTGGAGGGAGAGAAGGGAGAGGAGGGAGAGGAGGGAGAGAAGCGAGAGAGAGAAGGAGGGAGAGGAAGGAGAGAAGGGAGAGGAGGGAGAGAAGCGAGAGAGAGAAGGGAGAGGAGAGAGAAAAGGAGAGAGAGAAGGGAGAGGGGGTGAGAAGCGAGAGAGGGAATGAGAAAAGGAGAGAAAGAAGAAGGGAAGAGAGCCAAACAGCCCCATCATTCATCTGTGTGATTCTCTCTCTCTTTTTTTTATTGAATCATGGCCATCTGTATCTCCTGAGATAAGATATGTTATTTAGGAGAATTATTTAAATGTCAGAAATAGTGTTAGACTAATGTGATTAAAGAGGAAGTGATCACAGCTGCAGTTCTTTGTGGAGAATAAGTAATTATATCATGGGAACACATTACATGATGGAAATGAACATCACATCGATCGCACGTTGTCTCAAACACTGCATGCTGTTTAGAAGGTATTTAGTTCACAGACTGTTGTGAGTCTGTAAACATATTTTAAACAAGGACGTATCTCTAGGTATCGTTCACAGACTGTTGTGAGTCTGTAAACATATTTTAAACAAGTGTGTATCTCTAGGTATCGTTCACAGACTGTTGTGAGTCTGTAAACATATTTTAAACAAGTATGTATCTCTAGGTATCGTTCACAGACTGTTGTGAGTCTGTAAACATATTTTAAACAAGGATGTATCTCTAGGTAACGTTCACAGACTGTTCTGAGTCTGTAAACATATTTTAAACAAGGATGTATTTCCAGGTATCGTTCACAGATGAAATACAATTTCATTCAGTGTTAGTTGAATTGTTTCATGGACATTTCTATTGGTTATAGTGTGAGCCTTTTTCAGACCCAAACACAAGTTACAGTAGTTTACCAACACCCTCACAGTCTGTACTGGAACTATGGATTCTCCAGACAGAACTGAGACATAACCCAGACATAACCCAGACATAACCCAGACATAACCCAGACATAACTGAGACATAACCCAGACATAACCCAGACATAACCCAGACATAACCCAGACATAACCCAGACATAACTGAGACATAACCCAGACATAACTGAGACATAACCCAGACATAACTGAGACATAACCCAGACATAACTGAGACATAACCCAGACATAACCCAGACATAACCCAGACATAACCCAGACATAACTGAGACATAACCCAGACATAACTGAGACATAACGCAGACATAACTGAGACATAACTGAGACATAACCCAGACATAACCCAGACATAACCCAGACATAACCCAGACATAACTGAGACATAACCCAGACATAACCCAGACATAACTGAGACATAACCCAGACATAACCCAGACATAACCCAGACATAACCCAGACATAACCCAGACATAACCCAGACATAACCCAGACACTCTCTCTCTTAATAAATACTCACTTACACCGCAGTCTCTGTTAGCTTTGGAACAAGAAGCAAGTCAGCCAGTCAGCCAGTCAGCCAGTCAGCCAGCCAGCCAGCCAGCCAGCCAGCCAGTCAGTCAGTCAGTCAGCCAGTCGAACAAGGCGTCCAGACCTCCTCCCCTATAGCTCATCTGTGCAGCTACGGCCTCCAAAACTCTCTTGGTTTTCATCGCTGTAGAAATGTCTCAGGGAGAATTTATCAGATAAAGGGTTCTGCCACTGGAGACACACACACACACACACACACACACACACACACACACACACACACACACACACACACACACACACACACACACACACACACAGACACACACACACACACACACACACACACACACACACACACACACACACACACACACACACACACACACGCACACAGACAACACACACACACACACACACAAAAACACAAACACACAAACACACACCTCTGAGATGGAGGTAGTTTACCTCCATCTCAGGTTGGTAGTTTACCTCCATCTCAGGTTGGTAGTTTACCTCCATCTCAGGTTAGTAGTTTACCTCCATCTCAGGTTGGTAGTTTACCTCCATCTCAGGTTGGTAGTTTACCTCCATCTCAGGTTGGTAGTTTACCTCCATCTCAGGTTGGTAGTTTACCTCCATCTCAGGTTAGTAGTTTACCTCCATCTCAGGTTGGTAGTTTACCTCCATCTCAGGTTAGTAGTTTTACCTCCATCTCAGGTTGGTAGTTTACCTCCATCTCAGGTTGGTAGTTTACCTCCATCTCAGGTTGGTAGTTTACCTCCATCTCAGGTTGGTAGTTTACCTCCATCTCAGGTTGGTAGTTTCACCTCCATCTCAGGTTGGTTAGTAGTTTACCTCCATCTCAGGTTGGTAGTTTACCTCCATCTCAGGTTGGTAGTTTCACCTCCATCTCAGGTTGGTAGTTTACCTCCATCTCAGGTTGGTAGTTTACCTCCATCTCAGGTTAATAGTTTACCTCCATCTCAGGTTAATAGTTCACCTCCATCTCAGGTTGGTAGTTTACCTCCATCTCAGGTTGGTAGTTTACCTCCATCTCAGGTTGGTAGTTTACCTCCATCTCAGGTTGGTAGTTTACCTCCATCTCAGGTTAATAGTTTACCTCCATCTCAGGTTGGTAGTTTACCTCCATCTCAGGTTGGTAGTTTACCTCCATCTCAGGTTAGTAGTTTACCTCCATCTCAGGTTGGTAGTTTACCTCCATCTCAGGTTAGTAGTTTACCTCCATCTCAGGTTAGTAGTTTCACCTCCATCTCAGGTTGGTAGTTTACCTCCATCTCAGGTTGGTAGTTTACCTCCATCTCAGGTTAGTAGTTTACCTCCATCTCAGGTTAATAGTTTACCTCCATCTCAGGTTGGTAGTTTACCTCCATCTCAGGTTAGTAGTTTACCTCCATCTCAGGTTGGTAGTTTACCTCCATCTCAGGTTGGTATTTTACCTCCATCTCAGGTTGGTTAGTAGTTTACCTCCATCTCAGGTTGGTAGTTTACCTCCATCTCAGGTTGGTAGTTTACCTCCATCTCAGGTTAGTAGTTTACCTCCATCTCAGGTTAGTAGTTTACCTCCATCTCAGGTTGGTAGTTTACCTCCATCTCAGGTTGGTAGTTTACCTCCATCTCAGGTTGGTAGTTTACCTCCATCTCAGGTTGGTAGTTTACCTCCATCTCAGGTTAGTAGTTTACGTGTGTCTGTGTGTCTGTGTGTGCGTGAGTGCATGTGTCCGTCCGTCCGTCCGTCCGTGTGTGTGTGCATGTGTTTGTCTGTGCGTGCGTGCGTGCATGCGTGTGTGTGTCTGTGTGTCTGTGTCTGTGTGTCTGTGTGTCTGTGGCAGTGTAGCGGTTGCCCATCCGCATCAGACTGTGTGAGGCCTGTCAATTCGATTGCTCTTTCACATCATTCCCCCTACACCCTAAACACACACACATGCACGTGCATGCGTGCGCCTGCACCTGCACACACACAGACACATGTACCCCCAGTCACACACTACATTCAAACTGGCCTCTGACACCCTCTCCATCAACAGCCAAGACATGGACCAGCTCCTAGGCACTGTCATGGGTCTGTCATGGGTCTGTCATGGGTCTGTCATGGGTCTGTCATGGGTCTGTCATCGGTCTGTCATGGGTCTGTCATGGGTCTGTCATGGGTCTGTCATGGGTCTGTCATGGGTATGTCATGGGTCTGTCATGGGTCTGTCATGGGTCTGTCATGGGTCTGTCATGGGTATGTACAGTTGAAGTCGGAAGTTTACATACACCTCAGCCAAATACATTTAAACTCAGTTTTTCACAATTCCTGATATTTAATCCTAGTAAACATTCCCATTCTTTGGTCAGTTAGAATCACCAGTTTATTTGAAGAATGTGAAATGTCAGAATAATAGTAGAGAGAATTATTTATTTCAGCTTTTATTTCTTTTATCACATTCCCAATGGGTCAGAAGTTTACATACACTCAACTAGTCCCTAGGAGGGGTGTGTCACTTGAGTGCGTTGAGTTACTGATGTGATCCTCCTGTCTGGGTTGCATTGCATTCCTGTCTACACCTGCATTGCTTGCTGTTTGGGGTTTTAGGCTGGGTATTGAGATATCAGATGATGTACAAAGGGCTATATAAATACATTTGATTTGATATTTGGTAGCATTGCCTTTAAATTGTTTAACTTGGGTCAAACATTTTGGGTAGCCTTCCACAAGGTTCCCATAATAAGTTGGGTGAATTTTGGCCCTTTCCTCCTGACAGAGCTGGTGTAACTGAGTCAGGTTTGTAGGCCTCCTTGGTCGCACATGCTTTTTCAGTTCTGTCCAGAAATGTTCTATAGGATAGTGGTCAGGGCTTTGTGGTGGCCGCTCCAATACCTTGACTTTGTTGTACTTAGGCCATTTTGCCACAAATTTGGAAGTATGCTTTGGGGTCATTGTCCATTTGGAAGACGCATTTGCGACCCAGCTTTAACTTCCTGACTGTCTTGAGATGTTGCTTCAATATATCCACAAAATTTCCCTTCCTCGTGAAGCTATCTATTTTGTGAAGTGCACCAGTCCCTCCTGCAGCAAAGCACCCCCACAACATGATGCTGCCACCCATCATGTTGTGGGGGTTGCAGTTGCAAACCGTAGTCTGGCTTTTTTATGGCTGTTTTGGAGCAATGGCTTCTTCGTTGTTGAGCCTTTCAGGTTATGTTGATACAGGACTTGGACCTTTGCACCTGTTTCCTCCAGCATCTTCACAAGGTCCTTTGCTGCTGTTTTGGGATTGATTTACACTTGTCGCACCAAAGTACGTCTCTAGATGACAGAACGCGTCTCCTTACTGAGTGGTATGACGACTGCGTGGTCCCCTGGTGTTTATACTTGCATACTATTGTTTGTACAGATGAACGTGGAACCTTCAGGCATTTGGAAATTGCTCCCAAGGATGACCCAGACTTCTGGAGGTCTTCAATTTTGGCTGATTTCTTTTGATTTCCCATGATGTCATGCAAAGAGGCACTGAGTTTGAAGGTAGGCCTTGAAATACATCCACAGGTACACCTCCAATTGACTAAAATTATGTCAATTAGCCTATCAGAAGCTTCAAAAGCCATGACATCATTTTCTGGAATTTTCCAAGCTATTTAAAGGCACAGTCAACTTAGCGAATGTAAACTTCTGACCCACTGGAATTGTGATACAGTGAAATATAAGTGAAATAATCTGTCTGTAAACAATTGTTGGAAAAATGACTTGTGTCATGCACAAAGTAGATGTCCTAACCGACTTGCCAAAACTATAGTTTGTTAACAAGACGTGTGGAGTGGTTGAAAAACGAGTTTTAATGACTCCAACCTATGTTGGATGTAAACTTCTGACTTCAACTGTAAGTCAAATGAGGCAGGGACACAAACAACAACTATACCAACAGGAGTTGTAGCATATGAGATGTGTACCAACTGAGAGAGGTGGTATGGAAGGGAGAGTAGCTGGGAAGAGAGGAAAGAGAGAGAGGGGAGGTATGGAGGGGAGAGGAGGTGGGGAGAGAGAGAGAGGTAATAACAGCAGAACACTGATCAGAGAGGTGGGGGTGGGGGAGAGAGAGAGAGTGAGGAGGGGGAGATAGACAGAGAGAGAGAGTGAGAGAGAGAGAAGGAGGGAGTAAGAGAGTGTTAAAAAGAGAGATGAGCAGAGAGAACAGAGTTAGAAGGGGGAGAGCAGAGAGAGAACAGAGTTAGAAGGGGGAGAGGAGAGAGAGGGAGGGAGAGATTGAAAGGGGGAGAGAGCGGAAGAGTGAGGATAGGGAGAGAGGTGGGAAAAGAAAGAAAGGAAGAGAGAGAGTAAAGTGAGGATGAGAGAGCGGGAGAGACCGCTGTGACTGACCCAAATTTAAGGGAAGCTTTGACTACGTACAGACTCAGTGAGCATAGCCTTGCTATTGAGAAAGGCCGCCGTAGGCAGACCTGGCTCTCAAGAGAAGACAGGCTATGTGCTCACTGCCCACAAAATGAGTTAGAAACTGAGCTGCACTTCCTAACCTCCTGCCAAATATGTTAACATATTAGAGACACATATTTCCTGTAGATTGCACAGGTCCACAAAGAATTTTAAAATAAATCCAATTTTGATAAACTCCCATATCTATTGGGTGAAATTCCACAGTGTGTCATCACAGCATCAATATGTGTGACCTGTTGCCACAAGAAAGGGGTAACCAGTGAAGAACAAACACCATTGTAAATATAACTCATATTTATGTTTATTTATTTTCACTTTTGTACTTTAACACACAGACAGACACACACTTTCTTTCTTGTGTTATCTGATCTAAATGAACCTCTTGAAATAATGAACCTCTTGTAATATAACAATATCAGTCTCAAAACTACATTCTTGCACTTCTGCTCTTAATAGTTCTCCATTACCGAGGGCATTGAGTTGATGGATAATGCCTCACTTAGGGCAGAAAGAAAACTATTTGGACACTTAAGTCAGGAAATGTAAGAGCAGAAATTAACCACACACCTCATTTTTCAACCTTCAACCTTCAAGTGACTTTTGGTGCAGTTTTCCTTGGCTTTAAACCAGTGGCAAATGGGCCAAACCCCCAAACCCTGAAACCCTAATAGCCAAGCAGCCACAAAGGGATTTCTCTACATCGCCCCAGCAGGGATGTCAACAGGCTACAGGACCAGAACAGTCGAGAGTCTCTCTCTCTCTCTCGCTCTCTCTCTCTCTCTCTCTCTCTCTCTCTCTCTCTCTCTCTCGCTATCTCGCTCTGCCTGTCCTACTCACTTCCCTGATTCTCTCTCTCTCTCTCTTTCTCTCTCTCTTTCTCTCTCTCTCTCTCTCTCTCTCTCTCTCTCTCTCTCTCTCTCTCTCTCTCTCTCGCTCTCTCTTTCTCTCTCTCACTCTTTCTCTCTCTCTCACTCTTTCTCCTCTCTCTCACACTCTCTCTCCCCCCTCTCTCTCTCTCTCAGAACTCCTCTCACTCTCTCTCCCCCCCCCTCTCTCTCAGAACTCCTCTCCCTCTCTCTCTCTCTCTCTCTCTCTCTCTCTCTCAGAACTCCTCTCCCTCTCCCCCCCCTCTCTCTCTCTCTCACACTCTCTCTCCCCCCCTCTCGCTCTCTCTCAGAACTCCTCTCCCTCTCTCTCCCCCCTCTCTCTCTCTCAGAACTCCTCTCCCTCTCTCTCCCCCCCCCCTCTCTCTCTCAGAACTCCTCTCCCTCTCTCCCCACCACATAGTCCTCACGCTGAAAGCTTCATTTGAATTTATGATGCTTACAACCTGCAATTATGGCATTGGGAATTTAAATGTCACTGGTTTGCTTGTAGTCTCCATCTCTGTGTTTTCTCTGTTTTCTATCTCTGTTTCTCTATAGTATTGGGTTAACATGGCTCCCTACCTGTCACACCCACCAGTGATCAGCATTAATCTACGGTTTTCCAATGGCAACACACTCCACAATCTACAGACAACTCACTCCATAATCTACATACAACTCACTCCATAATCTACAGACAACACACTCCATAATCTACAGACAACACACTCCATAATCTATAGACAACACACTCCATAATCTACAGACAACACACTCCATAATCTACAGACAACACACTCCATAATCTATAGACAACACACTCCATAATCTACAGACAACACACTCCATAATCTACAGACAACACACTCCATAATCTACAGACAACACACTCCATAACCTATAGACAACACACTCCATAATCTACAGACAACACACTCCACAATCTACAGACAACACACTCCACAATCTACAGACAACACACTCCATAATCTACAGACAAAACACTCCATAATCTATAGACAACACACTCCATAATCTACAGACAACACACTCCACAATCTACAGACAACACACTCCATAATCTACAGACAACACACTCCATAATCTACAGACAACACACTCCACAATCTACAGACAACACACTTCATAATCTACAGACAAGACTCTCCATAATCTACAGACAACACACTCCACAATCTACAGACAACACACTCCATAATCTACAGACAACACACTACATAATCTACAAACAACACACTCCATAATCTACAGACAACACACTCCACAATCTACAGACAACACACTCCACAATCTACAGACAACACACTCCATAATCTACAGACAACACACTCCACAATCTACAGACAACACACTACATAATCTACAGACAACACACTCCATAACCTACAGACAACACACGACATAATCTACAGACAACACACTCCATAATCTACAGACAACACACTCCATAATCTACAGACAACACACTCCACAATCTATAGACAACAAACTCCATAATCTACAGACAACACACTCCACAATCTATAGACAACAAACTCCATAATCTACAGACAACACACTCCATAATCTACAGACAACACACTCCACAATCTACAGACAACACACTCCATAATCTACAGACAACACACTACATAATCTACAGACAACACACTCCACAATCTATAGACAACAAACTCCATAATCTACAGACAACACACTCCACAATCTATAGACAACAAACTCCATAATCTACAGACAACATACTACATAATCTACAGACAACACACTCCATAATCTACAGACAACACACTCCATAATCTACAGACAACACACTACATAATCTACAGACAACACACTACATAATCCACAGACAACACACTCCATAATCTACAGACAACACACACCATAATCTACAGACAACACACTACATAATCTACAGACAACACACTTCACAATCTACAGACAACACACTCCACAATCTACAGACAACACACTCCACAATCTACAGACAACACACTCCACAATCTACAGACAACACACTCCATAATCTACAGACAACACACTCCACAATCTACTGACAACACACTCCATAATCTACAGACAACACACTCCATAATCGACAGACACCACACTCCACAATCTACAGACAACACACTCCATAATCAACATATGACAACACACTCCACAATCTACAGACAACACACTACACAATCTACAGACAACACACTCCATAATCAACATATGACAACACACTCCACATTCTACAGACAACACACTACACAATCTACAGACAACACACTCCATAATCTACAGACAACACACTCCATAATCTATAGACAACACACTCCATAATCTACAGACAACACACTCCATAATCTACTGACAACACACTTAATAATCTACAAATGACAACACACTCCACAATCTACAGACAACACTCTCCATAATCTACAGACACCACACTCCACAATCTACTGACAACACACTCCATAATCTACAGACAACACACTCCATAATCTACTGACAACACACTTAATAATCTACAAATGACAACACACTCCACAATCTACAGACAACACTCTCCATAATCAACACATGAAAAGACACTCCATAATCTACAGACAACACTCCATGATCTACAATTGACATGCAGTCGTGGGTGAACAGGGAGTACAGGAGGGGGCTGAGCACGCACCCCTGGGGGGATCCAGTGTTGAGGATCAGCGTGACAGATGTGTTGCTACCTACATTCACCACCTGGGGGCGGCCTGTCAGGTAGTCCAGGATCCAGTTGCAAAGGGAGGTGTTTAGTCCCAGGATCCTTAGCTTAGTGATGAGCTTTGAGGGTACTACGGTGTTGAACGCTGAGCTGTAATCAATGAACAGCATTCTCACATAGGTGTTCCTTTTGTCCAGGTGGGAAAGGGCAGTGTGGAGTGCTATAGAGATTGCATCATCTGTGGATCTGTTGGGGCAGTATGCAAATTGGAGTGGGTCTAGGGTTTCTGGGATAATGGTGTTGATGTGAGCCATGCCTAGCCTTTCAAAACACTTCATGGCTACAGATGTGAGTGCTACGGGTCTGTAGTCATTTAAGCAGGTTACCTTAGTGTTCTTGGGCACAGGGACTACGGTGGTCTGCTTGAAACATGTTGGTATTACAGACTCAATCAGGGACATGTTGAAAATGTCAGTGAAGACACCTGCCAGTTGGTCAGCACATGCCCGGAGCACACGTCCTGGTAATCCGTCTGGCCCCGCAGCCTTGTGTATGTTGACCTGTTTAAAGGTCTTACTCACGTCGGCTACGAAGAGCGTGATCAAACAGTCGCCCGGAACAGCTGATGCTCTGATGCATGCCTCAGTGTTGCTTGCCTCGAAGCGAGCATAGAAGTGATTTAGCTTGTCTGGTAGGCTCGTGTCACTGGGCAGCTCGCGGCTGTGCTTCCCTTCGTAGTCTGTAATAGTTTGTTTCTTTTCCTCACTACATCCATGTACATAGCCCAATACACACATTACAATACAGAGTCATTCCACATCCCTTTTGGGAAAAACTCAAATGTATGTGTATATACATTCAGACATTTTGTTACGTTAAAGCGTTATTCTAAAATATATTAAATAAAACAATTTCCTCATCAATCTACACACAATACTCCATGATGACAAAGCGAAAAACAGAAATAACTTATTGACTTAAGTATTCTGACCTTTTTCTATGAGACTCGAAATTGAGTTCAGGTGCATCCTTTTTCCATTGACCATCCTTGAGATGTTTCTACAACTTGATTGGAGTTCACCTGTGTTAAATTAAATTGATTGGACATGATTTGAAAGGGCCCACACCTGTCTATTTAAGGTCCCATAGTTGTCAGTGCATGTCAGAGCAAAAAACCAAGCCATGAGGTCGAAGAAATTGCCCCTACATCTCCAAGACAGGATTGTGTTGAGGCACATATCTGGGGAGAGGGAACCAAGAATTCAATGGCCTCCATTATTCTTAAATGAAAGAAGTTTGGAACCACCAAGACTCCTCCTAGAGCTGGCCACCCGGCAAAACAGAGCAATTGGAGGAGAAGGGCCTTGGTCAGGGAGGTGACCAAGCAACGATGGTCAGTCTGACAGAGCTCCAGAGTACCTCTGTGGAGATGGGAGAAACTTCCAGAAGGACAACCATCTCTACAGTACTCCACCAGTCAGGCCTTTATGGTAGAGTGGCCAAATGAAAGACACTCCTCAATAAAAGGCACATGACAGCCCGCTTGGGAGTTTGCCAAAAGGCACCTAAACATTTTCAGACCATGAGCAACAATATTCTCTGGTTTGATGAAACCAGGCGTCATGCCAAGCATCACGTCTGGAGGAAACCTGGCGCCATCCCTACGGTAAAGCGTCAATACAGGATTAAGATTGAATCCTCTAAGCCGGCTCTGACTCTCGTCGAATGTGGCAGGGCTTGAAAACTATTATTACAAAGGGAAACCCAGATGTGATCTGCCCAGTGACACGGGCCTACCAGATGAGCTAAATACATTTTATGCTTACTTGGAGGCAAGCAACACTGAAGCATGCACGAGAGCACCAGTAGGTTCAGGATGACTGTATGATAACACTCTTGCTAGCCGATGTGAACCCAACCTTTAAACAGGTCAACATTCACAAAGCCGCTGGGCCAGACGGATTACCAGGACGTGTACTCATGCGCGGACCAACTGTCAACTGTCTTCACTGACATTTTCAACCTATCCCTGACCGAGTCTGTAATACCTACATGTTTCAAGCAGACCACCATAGTCCCTGTGCCCAAGGAAGCGAAGGTAACCTGCCTAAATGATTACTGCCCCATGGCACTCATGTCAGAAGCCATGAAGTGAACTGCCCCCTCACCTCAACCCCCATCTGACCACACCATCCAGCACCCTCACCCCAACCTCCAATCTGACCACACCATCCAGCCCCCTCACCCCAACCTCCATCTGACCACACCATCTAGCCCCCTCATCTCAACCTCCATCTGACCACACCATCCAGCCTCCTCACCTCAACCCCCATCTGACCACACCATCCAGCCCCCTCACCCCAACCTCCATCTGACCACACCATCCAGCCCCCTCACACAAACCTCCATCTGACCACACCATCCAGCCCCCTCACATCAACCCCCATCTGACCACACCATCTAGCCCCCTCATCTCAACCTCCATCTGACCACACCATCTAGCCCCCTCACCCCAACCTCCATCTGACCACACCATCCAGCCCCCTCACCCCAACCTCCATCTGACCACACCATCCAGCCCCCTCACACAAACCTCCATCTGACCACACCATCCAGCCCCTCACCTCAACCCCCATCTGACCACACCATCCAGCACCCTCACCCCAATCTCCATCTGACCACACCATCCAGCTCCTGACTTCTCCTGTATGGCTGGGCCATATAGAATCTCTCTCTTTGGGTCAGTTTGGGTCTCTCTCTCTCTCTCTCTCTCTCTCTCTCTCTCTCTCTCTCTCCCTGCTCCCTGCACTATTGCGTTGGTTCTCGGCTATTCCCCAACACACACACACACACACACACACACACACACACACACACACACACACACACACACACACACACACACACAGTGATGGATGACCATTAAGGCAGCTTATTGGAAATGCTGTGATTTATGGAGCGGCCCTGCCTCAGCCTAATGGCTTCATCGTTTTCCACCGCTGCGTGATGTCACAGCCAAGGTCACCGCGGCAACCCACTGACCAACCGACGACAGCCCTTTGTTGTGGTTTGGTTGCTGATGACCTGAGAGAGAGAGGGAGAGAGGTAGGGAGAGAGATGGAGGGACAGGGGAGGGGAAGATGGTGCTACAGCAGTGAAGGATGCTGAGGGGAGGACGGCTCATAATGATGGCTGGAATGGAGTCAATGGAGTGGAGTCAATGGAGTGGAGTCAATGGAATGGAGTCAATGGAATGGAGTCAACGGAGTGGAGTCAATGGAATGGAGTCAACGGAGTGGAGTCAATGGAATGGAGTCAACGGAGTGGAGTCAATGGAATGGAGTCAACGGAGTGGAGTTAATGGAATGGAGTCAATGGAGTGGAGTTAATGGAATGGAGTCACTGGAGTGGAGTCAATGGAATGGAGTCAATGGAGTGGAGTCAATGGAATGGAGTCTATGGAGTGGAGTCAATGGAGTGGAGTCAATGGAATGGAGTCAATGGAGTGGAGTCAATGGAGTGGAGTCAATGGAATGGAGTCAATGGAGTGGAGTTAATGGAATGGAGTCAATGGAGTGGAGTCAATGGAATGGAGTCAATGGAATGGTGGTTGATACTCCAGTCCAGCCTTTATTATGAGCTGTCCTCCCCTCAGCAGCCTCCACTGTGTCAATCAGGTAGAGGGGACAGAGAGGATGGATGTCTAGTTTTGTGTGTCTATCAAGTAGAGTAACAGAGAGGATGGTACCACAGCGTGTCTAGTTTTGTGTGTCTCTCAGGTAGAGGGGACAGAGAGGAGAGGATGATACCACAGCATGTCTAGTTTTGTGTGTCTATCAGGTAGAGGTGACAGAGAGGATAGTACCACAGCATGTCTAGTTTTGTGTGTCTATCAGGTAGAGGGACAGAGAGGAGGGTACCACAGCGTGTCTAGTTTTGTGTGTCTATCAAGTAGAGTAACAGAGAGGATGGTACCACAGCGTGTCTAGTTTTGTGTGTCTCTCAGGTAGAGGGGACAGAGAGGAGAGGATGGTACCACAGCATGTCTAGTTTTGTGTGTCTATCAAGTAGAGTAACAGAGAGGATGGTACCACAGCGTGTCTAGTTTTGTGTGTCTATCAGGTAGAGGGACAGAGAGGAGAGGATGGTACCACAGCATGTCTAGTTTTGTGTGTCTATCAGGTAGAGGGAACAGAGAGGATGGAACCACAGCATGTCTATTTTTGTGTGTCTATCAGGTGGAGGGAACAGAGAGGAGAGGATGGTACCACAGCATGTCTAGTTTTGTGTGTCTATCAGGTAGAGGGGACAGAGAGGAGAGGATGGTACCACAGCATGTCTAGTTTTATGTGTCTATCAGGTAGAGGGGACAGAGAGGATGGTACCACAGCATGTCTAGTGTTGTGTGTCTATCAGGTAGAGGGGACAGAGAGGATGGTACCACAGCATGTCTAGTTTTGTGTGTCTATCAGGTAGATGGGACAGAGAGGATGGTACCACAGCATGTCTAGTTTTGTGTGTCTATCAGGTAGATGGGACAGAGAGGATGGTACCACAGCATGTCTAGTTTTGTGTGTCTATCAGGTAGATGGGACAGAGAGGATGGTACCACAGCATGTCTAGTTTTGTGTGTCTATCAGGTAGATGGGACAGAGAGGATGGTACCACAGCATGTCTAGTTTTGTGTGTCTATCAGGTAGATGGGACAGAGAGGATGGTACCACAGCATGTCTAGTTTTGTGTGTCTATCAGGTAGAGGGGACAGAGAGGATGGTACCACAGCATGTCTAGTTTTGTGTGTCTATCAGGTAGATGGGACAGAGAGGAGAGGATGGTACCACAGCATGTCTAGTTTTGTGTGTCTATCAGGTAGAGGGGACAGAGAGGAGAGGATGGTACCACAGCATGTCTAGTGTTGTGTGTCTATCAGGTAGAGGGGACAGAGAGGATGGTACCACAGCATGTCTAAAAAGGGAGTTTTGTTATTATTTGTGTTTGTTAAAGGTTTTTCTTTCTCTCCTTCTCCTCTTCCCTGGTCGTCAGTTATCACTAATCTGTCTGGCGTTCTTTCTCTCCTTCTCCTCTTCCCTGGTCGTCAGTTATCACTAATCTGTCTGGCGTTCTTTCTCTCCTTCTCCTCTTCCCTGGTCGTCAGTTATCACTAATCTGTCTGGCGTTCTTTCTCTCCTTCCCCTCTTCCCTGGTCGTCAGTTATCACTAATACATCTGGCGTTCTTTCTCTCCTTCTCCTCTTCCCTGGTCGTCAGGTATCACTAATCTGTCTGGCGTTCTTTCTCTCCTTCTCCTCTTCCCTGGTCGTCAGTTATCACTAATCTGTCTGGCGTTCTTTCTCTCCTTCTCCTCTTCCCTGGTCGTCAGTTATCACTAATCTGTCTGGCGTTCTTTCTCTCCTTCCCCTCTTCCCTGGTCGTCAGTTATCACTAATACATTTGGCGTTCTTTCTCTCCTTCTCCTCTTCCCTGGTCGTCAGTTATCACTAATCTGTCTGGCGTTCTTTCTCTCCTTCCCCTCTTCCCTGGTCGTCAGTTATCACTAATACATCTGGCGTTCTTTCTCTCCTTCTCCTCTTCCCTGGTCGTCAGTTATCACTAATACATCTGGCGTTCTTTCTCTCCTTCTCCTCTTCCCTGGTGTTCACTAGATTAAAAGCAAGCCTCTCCTCCTCGCGCTCTCTCTCTCTCACTCTGTTTTCTCCATCCCACCCTCTCTCTCTCTCTCTTCCCCTGACGGAGGAGTAAGGTTGTTTTATAGCTTTACCTCAGACGGCTATTCCTCACTTCATCTGCCTCAGATATGGGCCATTAACCATCCAATCAATAAAAACACCATTAAGCGAGTAAAAATCGCTGATATTAGCAAAGCCCAAAATGAAATATTTGATTTTCTCTTAGATAGTTAGCTGAGATGGGCCAGGGTAAGAGAGGCTACATCTGAAATCTGAAATTGTACCCTATTCCCTATATATAATGCACTACTGTTAACCAGAGTATAGGGAATGGGGTGCCATTTTGGACACTCTGTTAGTGTGGAGATGGGGTCTGGGCTAGGGTGGTTGTCCAGGCAATGCTTTACCGTGTATGATACACCTCCTCTCGTCAGCTGGTTTCTCATCACTATCTGTTATAGCCAGTGTAGTAGGAGAAATGTGTCGAGACTCAGGACTCCAGCGGGGATTAGCAACTAGAGGTAGACAGTTACTAGAATGTGTTATTAACGATTGGCAACTAGAGGTAGACAGTTACTAGAATGTGTTATTTACGATTAGCAACTAGAGGTAGACAGTTAGCAGAATGTGTTATTTACGATTAGCAACTAGAGGTAGACAGTTAGCAGAATGTGTTATTTACGATTATCAACTAGAGGTAGACAGTTAGCATAATGTGTTATTTACGATTGGCAACTAGAGGTAGACAGTTACTAGAATGTGTTATTTACGATTAGCAACTAGAGGTAGACAGTTACTAGAATGTGTTATTAACGATTGGCAACTAGAGGTAGACAGTTACTAGAATGTGTTATTTACGATTAGCAACTAGAGGTAGACAGTTAGCAGAATGTGTTATTTACGATTGGCAACTAGAGGTAGACAGTTAGCAGAATGTGTTATTTACGATTATCAACTAGAGGTAGACAGTTAGCATAATGTGTTATTTACGATTGGCAACTAGAGGTATACGATGAACAGAGCTGTCTGTTATTAAGTAGATTGGTGGGGTACTGAAGAGACAAGTGTCAAAAGGCCTTGATGCCTGTTTGAGAGCATTATTAATGTAATGATGTTTTATCTGTATGCATCACGTACAGTACCTTATTAATCAAAACAAATCCAATCTATTGTTAATTTGCCAAGGTGTTTGGAACCTGCAGGTGGTGTGGTATTGTCACTCTCTACCCCACTACATCCTGTATATGAGTTAGGTTCAATCTCATGGTTATTAATACCTCTCATGGAAGCGTGCCCCTGTCACCATCTTCATTCATTACAACACAATTAAGTTATTACTTCTTAGGCTGAGAAGAGATCAGGTATAAGAGTTCAAGAAAAACCATGGGAACGCCACGCGTGTGTGTGTGTGTGTGTGCCTGTGTCTGTGTCTGTGTGTGTGTGTCTGTGTGTGTGCGTGTGTGCGTGTGCGTGCGTGTGCGTGTGTGTGCGTGTGTGTCTGTGCGTGTCTGATGTGTGTGTCTGTGTGTGTGTGTGCGTGTGCGTGTGTGTGCGTGTGTGTCTGTGCGTGTCTGATGTGTGTGTGTGTGTGTGTGTGTGTGTGTGTGTGTGTGTGTGTGTGTGTGTGTGTGTTTGTGTGTGTGTGTGTGTGTGTGTGTGTCCTCACCACCACCATGGGGATGGATCCAGAATCTCCTCGTTGCCTCCCATCAAAATTATGTTTAGGCTATTGTTTATATGTATATTTCACACTATGTTTGGGCTACAAATGGAAGTTTAATGCTTGAATGGATGTCGACATCCAACACATTTTCTTGTCATCATCTTACCCATTACACCATCACTTCATTACACCATCACTTCATTACACCATCACTTCATTACACCATCACTTCATTACACCATCACTTCATTACACCATCACCTCATTACACCATCACTTCATTACACCATCACCTCATTACACCATCACTTCATTACACCATCACTTCATTACACCATCACCTCATTACACCATCACCTCATTACACCATCACTTCATTACACCATCACCTCATTACACCATCACTTCATTACACCACCACTTCATTACACCATCACTTCATTACACCATCACTTCATTACACCATCACTTCATTACACCATCACTTCATTACACCATCACTTCATTACACCATCACTACATTACACCATCACTTCATTACACCATCACTTCATTACACTTAAGAAATACTTCAAGTACTGTACCAACACACGTTTGTGACTGGTTAGCTATGCTACCAGCTTCTCAAAACAGTAATTAGCATTTAGCAAAGAATTATCTAAACCCCAAAATGAAAAACTAGTTATATTATGCAGCGAAAATAGAAATACGTATTTCCAAATCGTATTTAAGTAAGTTTATTGTATATTGTGACCATTTTGGACAAACTGGCTGTATCACAACCGGCCGTGATTGGGAGTCCGGCAGGGCGGCTAGGGGTCATCCAGGTCTGGCTGGTGTAGGCCGTGATTGGGAGTCCCGCAGGGTTACCAGGGGTCATCCAGGTTTGGCTGGTGTAGGCCGTGATTGTAAATAAGAATTTGTTCTTAACTGACTTGCCTAGTTAAACAAAGTAAAAAAATAAAATAAAATAAATAAATTGTGGGCCTGTTAGAACACAAATTAAGCCGGATTTTTAAAACATGCGTTAGATTGTTTTCTACTGGGTACCAATGATCCTTGCCTGCATGGTCAGCGTTCATCTCTGTTCCTATGTATTATAGTACGTCATAACAATTTTATAAAACATGTATTTAGATTAAATAAATAGGAAGCATTTAGTTGTATTTGCTAAGTATATTATTGCAGTAAAATATAACATAAAATAATGAAATTAGCGGTTCTAGTTGTATAGATGGAGTTTATTTAAAAGGCCTTCACAAACAAAGTGAAATGTATTTAATTTTACAATACAGCATTACATTTGACGTACATCATGGACAGGAGGAAACAGTGTTACAACATTACATGAAAACAATAGTTTTACACACACACACACACACACACACACACACACACACACAGACACACACACACTCACACACACTCACACACACACACACACACACACACACACACACACACACACACACACACACACACACACACACACACACACACACACACAGAGAGACACACACACACAAACACACACACAAACAAACACGCTCACACACGCACACACACACGCACACGCACACTCACACACACACACACACACACACACATACACACACACGCAAACACAAACACACACACACACACAGACAGGCAGACAGGCAGACACACACACAGACAGACAGACAGGCAGACACACAAACACACACACACACACACACACACACACACACACACACACACACACACACACACACACACACACACCAAATATGCAGTAGGCTGGTCATCTCGGTCTCTGTTTCTGTAGGCTGGGCTAGCTCACAGACCACAGCTCACTGTTTGCCCTGTTTATTTGTCCAGTGTGTGTGATGGATGGTCTGTCTGTGTGCTCGGCCACCTCGGGGTGTTCTGTCTGAGGTGTGGTGGAAAGGAAGCATGCCACAGGCATGAGACACTGTCCAGAGGCCCCTCGGAGGCTCCACCACTCCCCCACAACACAAAACAGCAACCCCTCTCTCAGACTAGTGTGTGTGTGTGTGTGTGTGTGTGTGTGTGTGTGTGTGTGTGTGTGTGTGTGTGTGTGTGTGTGTGTGTGTGTGTGTGTGTGTGTGTGTGTGTGTGTTGTGTTTGTGTGGCTTGGTGGAGTCTGGCTGGGGGGTTGCTGGGAGGTAATGATTGATGCCACTCATCTGCTGGAATGGGGCCATAAATATGAGCCCTCCTTCTCTCCTTCGTCTCTCCTCCTTCTCCCCTCCGTCTCTTCACCTCCTCCTCTCCACTAACCCTCCACTAACCCTCTATACTGTACCTCCTCCTCCTCTCCCATCCCTCCACTAACCCTCCATACTGTACCTCCTCCTCCTCTCCTATCCCCCACTAACCCTCTATACTGTACCTCCTCTCCTCCTCTCCTATCCCTCCACCAACTCTCTATACTGTACCTCCTCCTCCTCTCCTATCCCTCCACTAACCCTCTATACTGTACCTCCTCTCCTCCTCTCCTATCCCTCCACTAACCCTCTATACTGTACCTCCTCCTCCTCTCCCATCCCTCCACTAACCCTCTATACTGTACCTCCTCTCCTCCTCTCCTATCCCTCCACTAACCCTCCATACTGTACCTCCTCTCCTATCCCTCCACTAACCCTCTATACTGTACCTCCTCCTCTGTGTTGTAGATACAATGGTGTTTGTTTTTCACTGGTTGACCTTTTCTTGTGACAACAGGTCACAAATCTGGCTGCTGTGATGGAACACTGTGGTTTTTCACCCAGTCGACATTGGAGTTCATCAAAAGTGGGTTTGTTTTCGAGTTCTTTGTGGGTCTGTAAATATTAGGAAAGTATGTGTCACTAACATGGTCACACGTTTGGTTGGAGGTTAAGAAATGCAGCTCAGTTTCCAACTCATTTTGTGGACAGTGAGCGCATAGCCTTTCTTCACCTGAGAGTCAGGTCTGCCTACTGCAGCCTTTCTCTACAGCAAGGCCAAGCTCATAGTCTCTCTCTCTCTTTTTTATCAGTATATCTCACATCTCTCTCCCAACATCCATCTCTGTCTAGTTACCAGTGGAGTGGTACTACTGGGTAGGTCAGTTACCAGTGGTACTACTGGGTAGGTCAGTTACCAGTGGCACTACTGGGTAGGTCAGTTACCAGTTTTACTTCAGTTACCAGTGGTACTACTGGGTAGGTCAGTTACCAGTGGTACTACTGGGTAGGTTAGTTACCAGTGGTACTACTGGGTAGGTCAGTTACCAGTGGCACTACTGGGTAGGTCAGTTACCAGTGGCACTACTGGGTAGGTCAGTTACCAGTGGTACTACTGGGTAGGTCAGTTACCAGTGGCACTACTGGGTAGGTCAGTTACCAGTGGTACTACTGGGTAGGTCAGTTACCAGTGGTACTACTGGGTAGGTCAGTTACCAGTGGCACTACTGGGTAGGTCAGTTACCAGTGGTACTACTGGGTAGGTCAGTTACCAGTGGTACTACTGGGTAGGTCAGTTACCAGTGGTACTACTGGGTAGGTCAGTTACCAGTGGCACTACTTGGTAGGTCAGTTACCAGTTTTACTACTGGGTAGGTCAGTTACCAGTTTTACTTCTGGGTAGGTCAGTTACCAGTTTTACTACTGGGTAGGTCAGTTACCAGTTTTACTACTGGGTAGGTCAGTTACCAGTGGTACTACTGGGTAGGTCAGTTACCAGTGGTACTACTGGGTAGGTCAGTTACCAGTGGTACTACTGGGTAGGTCAGTTACCAGTGGCACTACTGGGTAGGTCAGTTACCAGTGGTACTACTGGGTAGGTCAATTACCAGTGGTACTACTGGGTAGGTCAGTTACCAGTGGTACTACTGGGTAGGTCAATTACCAGTGGTACTACTGGGTAGGTCAGTTACCAGTGGTACTACTGGGTAGGTCAGTTACCAGTGGTACTACTGGGTAGGTCAGTTACCAGTGGCACTACTGGGTAGGTCAGTTACCAGTGGTACTACTGGGTAGGTCAATTACCAGTGGTACTACTGGGTAGGTCAGTTACCAGTGGCACTACTGGGTAGGTCAGTTACCAGTGGCACTACTGGGTAGGTCAGTTACCAGTGGTACTACTGGGTAGGTAAGTTACCAGTGGCACTACTGGGTAGGTCAGTTACCAGTGGTACTACTGGGTAGGTCAGTTACCAGTGGTACTACTGGGTAGGTCAGTTACCAGTGGCACTACTGGGTAGGTCAGTTACCAGTGGTACTACTGGGTAGGTCAGTTACCAGTGGTACTACTGGGTAGGTCAGTTACCAGTGGCACTACTGGGTAGGTCAGTTACCAGTGGCACTACTGGGTAGGTCAGTTACCAGTGGTACTACTGGGTAGGTCAGTTACCAGTGTTGCTACTGGGTAGGTCAGTTACCAGTGTTGCTACTGGGTAGGTCAGTTACCAGTGGTACTACTGGGTAGGTCAGTTACCAGTGGTACTACTGGGTAGGTCAGTTACCAGTGTTGCTACTGGGTAGGTCAGTTACCAGTGTTGCTACTGGGTAGGTCAGTTACCAGTGTTGCTACTGGGTAGGTCAGTTACCAGTGGAACTACTGGGTAGGTCAGTTACCAGTGGTACTACTGGGTAGGTCAGTTACCAGTTTTACTTCTGGGTAGGTCAGTTACCAGTGGTACTACTGGGTAGGTCAGTTACCAGTGGTGCTACTGGGTAGGTCAGTTACCAGTGGTGCTACTGGGTAGGTCGGTTACAATGTGGTGCTACTGGTTAGGTCAGTTACCAGTGGTACTACTGGGTAGGTCAGTTCAATGTGCCTTCATGTGTGTATTCCCCCATCTCCCCAAAAAAAGAAGCATGCACCTCTTCCTCCATTTGTTGACACATCAATCACTCTGTCACGTTAATTTATGTGCCACTTCTTGTGTTAATGTAGTTTTTTTCTGTAGATAGGTAGGACATGTAACATGTAGATAGGTAGGACATGTAACATGTAGATAGGTGGAACATGTAACATGTATATAGGTAGGACATGTAACATGTAGATAGGTAGTATATGTAACATGTAGATAGGTAGGACATGTAACAGGTAGATAGGTAGGACATGTAACATGTAGATAGGTAGGACATGTAACATGTAGATAGGTAGGACATGTAACATGTAGATAGGTATATGGTAGGATCGTGTAACATGTAGATAGGTAGGACATGTAACATGTAGATAGATAGATATGTAACATGTAGATAGGTAGGGCATGTAACATGTAGATAAGTAGGACATGTAACATGTAGATAGGTAGGATATGAAACATGTAGATAGGTAGGACATGTACCATGTAGATAGGTAGGATATGTAACATGTAGATAGGTAGCACATGTAACATGTAAATAGGTATCACATGTAACATGTAGATAGGTAGCAAATGTAACATGTAGATAGGTAGGATATGTAACATTTAGATAGGTAGGACAAGTAACATGTAGATACTGTAGGTAGGACATGTAACATGTAGATAGGTATCACATGTAACATGTAGATAGGTAGGACATGTAACATGTAGATAGGTAGGATATGTAACATGTAGATAGGTAGGACATGTAACATGTAGATAGGTATCACATGTAACATGTAGATAGGTATCACATGTAACATGTAGATAGGTAGGACATGTAACATGTAGATAGGTAGGACATGTAACATGTAGATAGGTAGGACATGTAACATGTAGATAGGTATCACATGTAACATGTAGATAGGTAGCACATGTAACATGTAGATAGATGAGATATGTAACATGTAGATAGGTAGGGCATGTCACATGTAGATAGGTAGGTAGGACATGTAACATGTAGATAGGTAGGTAGGACATGTAACATGTAGATAGGTAGGACATGTAACATGTAGATAGGTAGGACATGTAACATGTAGATAGGTAGGACATGTAACATGTAGATAGGTAGGACATGTAACATGTAGATAGGTATCACATGTAACATGTAGATAGGTAGCACATGTAACATGTAGATAGATGAGATATGTAACATGTAGATAGGTAGGGCATGTACATGTAGATAGGTAGGACATGTAACATGTAGATAGGTAGGAGGACATGTAACATGTAGATAGGTAGGACATGTAACATGTAGATAGGTAGGACATGTAACATGTAGGTAGGTAGGACATGTAACATGTAGATAGGTATCACATGTAACATGTAGATAGGTAGGACTTGTAACATGTAGGTAGGTAGGACATGTAACATGTAGATAGGTAGGACATGTAACATGTAGATAGGTAGGATATGTAACATGTAGATAGGTAGGATATGTAACATGTACATAGGTAGGACATGTAACATGTAGATAGGTAGGACATGTAACATGTATATAGGTAGGACATGTAACATGTAGATAGGTAGGACATGAAACATGTAGATAGGTAGGACATGTAACATGTAGATAGGTAGGACAAGTAACATGTAGATAGGTAGTATATGTAACATGTAGATAGGTAGGACATGAAACAGGTAGATAGGTAGGATATGTAACATGTAGATAGGTAGCACATGTAACATGTAGATAGGTAGGATATGTAACATGTATATAGGTAGGACGTGTAACATGTGGATAGGTAGGATATGTAACATGTAGATAGGTATCACATGTAACATGTAGATAAGTAGGACATGTAACATGTAGATAGGTAGGATATGAAACATGTAGATAGGTAGGACATGTAACATGTAGATAGGTAGGATATGTAACATGTAGATAGGTAGCACATGTAACATGTAGATAGGTATCACATTTAACATGTAGATAGGTATCACATGTAACATGTAGATAGGTAGGATATGTAACATTTAGATAGGTAGGACAAGTAACATGTAGATATTGTAGGTAGGACATGTAACATGTAGATAGGTATCACATGTAACATGTAGATAGGTAGGATATGTAACATGTAGATAGGTAGCACATGTAACATGTAAATAGGTATCACATGTAACATGTAGATAGGTAGCACATGTAACATGTAGATAGGTAGGATATGTAACATTTAGATAGGTAGGACAAGTAACATGTAGATACTGTAGGTAGGACATGTAACATGTAGATAGGTATCACATGTAACATGTAGATAGGTAGGACATGTAACATGTAGATAGGTAGGATATGTAACATGTAGATAGGTAGGACATGTAACATGTAGATAGGTATCACATGTAACATGTAGATAGGTATCACATGTAACATGTAGATAGGTAGGACATGTAACATGTAGATAGGTAGGACATGTAACATGTAGATAGGTAGGACATGTAACATGTAGATAGGTATCACATGTAACATGTAGATAGGTAGCACATGTAACATGTAGATAGATGAGATATGTAACATGTAGATAGGTAGGGCATGTAACATGTAGATAGGTAGGTAGGACATGTAACATGTAGATAGGTAGGTAGGACATGTAACATGTAGATAGGTAGGACATGTAACATGTAGATAGGTAGGACATGTAACATGTAGATAGGTAGGATATGTAACATGTAGATAGGTAGGACATGTAACATGTAGATAGGTATCACATGTAACATGTAGATAGGTAGCACATGTAACATGTAGATAGATGAGATATGTAACATGTAGATAGGTAGGGCATGTAACATGTAGATAGGTAGGTAGGACATGTAACATGTAGATAGGTAGGTAGGACATGTAACATGTAGATAGGTAGGACATGTAACATGTAGATAGGTAGGACATGTAACATGTAGATAGGTATCACATGTAACATGTAGATAGGTAGGACATGTAACATGTAGGTAGGTAGGACATGTAACATGTAGATAGGTAGGACATGTAACATGTAGATAGGTAGGATATGTAACATGTAGATAGGTAGGATATGTAACATGTACATAGGTAGGACATGTAACATGTAGATAGGTAGGACATGTAACATGTAGATAGATGGGATATGTAACATGTAGATAGGTAGGACATGTAACATGTAGATAGGTAGGTAGGACATGTAACATGTAGATAGGTAGGACATGTAACATGTAGATAGGTAGGATATGTAACGTGTAGATAGGTAGGACATGTAACATGTAGATAGGTAGGTAGGACATGTAACATGTAGATAGGTAGGATATGTAACATGTAGATAGGTATCACATGTAACATGTAGATAGGTAGGACATGTAACATGTAGATAGATGGGATATGTAACATGTAGATAGGTAGGACATGTAACATGTAGATAGGTATCACATGTAACTTTAGATAGGTAGGATATGTAACATTTAGATAGGTAGGACATGTAACATGTAGATAGGTAGGACATGTAACGTGTAGATAGGTAGGACATGTAACATGTAGATAGGTAGGTAGGACATGTAACATGTAGATAGGTAGGACATGTAACATGTAGATAGGTAGGACATGTAACATGTGGATAGGTAGGTAGGACATGTAACATGTACATAGGTAGGACATGTAACATGTAGATAGGTAGGACATGTAACATGTACATAGGTAGGACATGTAACATGATGATAGGTAGGACATGTAACATGTAGATAGGTAGGACATGTAACATGTAGATAGGTAGGTAGGACATGTAACATGTAGATAGGTAGGACATGTAACATGTAGATAGGTAGGATATGTAACATGTAGATAGGTAGGATATGTAACATGTAGATAGGTAGGACATGTAACATGTAGATAGGTAAGACATGTAACATGTAGATAGGTAGGTAGGACATGTAACATGTAGATAGGTAGGACATGTAACATGTAGATAGGTAGGATATGTAACATGTAGATAGGTAGGACATGTAACATGTAGATAGGTAGGTAGGACATGTAACATGTAGATAGGTAGCACATTTAACATGTAGATAGGTAGGACATGAAACAGAGGAGAGATGAATCATCATTTTGCAACGTGCAGCATCAGCACTCTGATTGTTGTTTTTTGCAGTAATGTGACGGCATAGATTAGTAGAAGCCTGAGTCTGTCTGTCTGTCTGTCTGTCTGTCTGTCTGTCTGTCTGTCTGTCTGTCTGTCTGTCCGTGTGCACAGGATCAGGCACGTAGGGTTAAGGGTCAGGGGGAAAGGTCGTAGCAGGTCATGAGAGGGTGAGGTCAGAGTTTGGTCACTTCAGATGCCAAACTATTCCTGTCTGTCACCTAGGTGACCCACAGGACCTCTCTCGCCCTGTGTGTGTGTGTATGTGTGGGTGTGTCTGCTGTCAAGGTGATGTACAGCAGTTCAGGGGCTGTGTGTTGGTGAGTGAGACGAATCAGTCGTTAGGTTCAGATTGCACACACACACACTCTCTCTCTCTCTCTCTCTCTCTCTCCCTCTCTCTCTCTCTGCCAGTCACTAGTGAGGAGGACCAACGGGACCATCCTCACCCCTACCGAACACATTCTAACCCCCCACAGAGTGAGGCTCTGCCTGCCACCTGCTACTTGACTTGAACCCTCCTGGAGATACTGGAGGGACTGTCCTGGGACTTGAACCCTCCTGGGACTTGAACTCTCCTGGAGATACTGGAGGGACTCTGTCCTGAGACTTGAACCCTCCTGGGACTTGAACCCTCCTGGAGATACTGGAGGGACTCTGTCCTGAGACTTGAACCCTCCTGGGACTTGAACTCTCCTGGAGATACTGGAGGGACTCTGTCCTGAGACTTGAACCCTCCTGGAGATATAGGAGGGTCTCTGTCCTGGGACTTTGTCGGGCGTGTGTGTGTGTGTGTGTGTGTGTGTGTGTGTGTGTGTGTGTGTGTGTGTGTGTGTGTGTGTGTGTGTGTGTGTGTGTGTGTGTGTGTGTGTGTGTGTGTGTTCATGTCAGTGGAGGCTGGTGGGAGGAGCTATAGGAGGATCATTGTAATGGCTGGAATGA
>NC_092147.1:88709352-88731852 GCF_045791955.1 Oncorhynchus clarkii lewisi | reverse complement strand
TACAGGCACAGACATAGACAGATGGGCAGAGAAACGGGCACACACACACACACACACACACAATGTACCCCCCACACACACACACACACACACACACACACACACACACATACACACTCACACACACACGCAACGTGCCCCCCCCCCCCACATACACACAGGCTGGTCTGTTTTCCCTCTGGTGCTCTGGGGAGTTTAGCAGGAGAGGTAGAGGAAAACCACATCTCATCAGCTGCCTGCCTGAGCTGCCTGCTGCCTGGGACAGGGATAGTGTTCTGCAGGGTTTTCCAGCAGCTGGTAGGCCTGGCTGGGATAGAGCTCCATGGGGTGATCTGGAGGCTGGTAAGCCTGGCTGGGATAGAGTTCTGCAGGGTTGTCCAGAGGCTGGTAGGCCTGGCTGGGATAGAGCTCCATGGGGTGATCTGGAGGCTGGTAGGCCTGGCTGGGATAGAGCTCCATGGGGTGATCTGGAGGCTGGTAGGCCTGGCTGGGCTATAGCTCATCGCTCTGCTCACAGTGTTAGAGCAGAGCTCTCCTCACCATCAATACAACATACAGACTACCAGCTCCCTCCCTCCCTCCACCCTCCTCCTCTTCACCATCAATACAACATACAGACAACCAGCTCACTCCCTCCACCCTCCTCCTTTTCACCATCAATACAACATACAGACTACCAGCTCACTCCCTCCACCCTCCTCCTCTTCACCATCAATACAACATACAGACAACCAGCTCCCTCCCTCCCTCCCTCCACCCTCCTCCTCTTCACCATCAATACAACATACAGACTACCAGCTCCCTCCCTCCACCCTCCTCCTCCTCACCATCAATACAACATACAGACTACCAGCTTCCTCCCTCCCTCCCTCCTCCTCTTCACCATCAATACAACATACAGACAACCAGCTCCCTCCCTCCCTCCACCCTCCTCCTCTTCACCATCAATACAACATACAGACTACCAGCTCACTCCCTCCACCCTCCTCCTCTTCACCATCAATACAACATACAGACAACCAGCTCCCTCCCTCCCTCCCTCCACCCTCCTCCTCTTCACCATCAATACAACATACAGACTACCAGCTCCCTCCCTCCCTCCCTCCACCCTCCTCCTCTTCACCATCAATACAACATACAGACTACCAGCTCCCTCCCTCCCTCCACCCTCCTCCTCCTCACCATCAATACAACAGACAGACTACCAGCTCCCTCCCTCCCTCCCTCCACCCTCCTACTCTTCCGAGCCATTCTTAATTGAGACATATCCATATCGACCGCGGCAATCTACAAGTCGTTCATTGAATATGAAAAATAGAGTTTGGAGGGAGCAGAGAAATCAATGGTATGGATCAACATGTGCAGCCGGCCGAGCCTTTCAGGGCCCAGGCAGAGTGTGTGTGTGTGTGTGTGTGTGTGTGTGTCTCCTCCAGGTTTATTGGACATCTGAATGAGTAATGGCATCGTCACAGACGGGGCAATTACCACCAACGCTCATTTATTAAAGGAGGGAGTGAGGGAGGGGGGGGGGCTGGGGGGGGTGTAGGGACAGACTGAAGCCCCACAGCAGACAGACGGACAGACTCTCTGTCTCTCTCTCCTCTCTCTCTCTCTGTCTCTCTCTCCTCTCTCTCTCTCTGTCTCTCTCTCCTCTCTCTCTCTCTGTCTCTCTCTCTCTCTCTCTCTCTGTCTCTCTCTCTCTCTCTCTCTCTCTCTCTCTCTCTCTCTCTCTCTCTCTCTCTCTTTCTCTCTCTCTCCTCTCTCTCTGTCTCTCTCTCTCCTCTCTCTCTCTCTTTCTCTCTCTCTCTCCTCTCTCTCTTCTCTCTCTCTCTCTCTCTCTCTCTCTCTCTCTCTCTCTCTCTCTTTCCCTATATACCTCCTCACTCTCCATTTATCTCTCTCTCTCTTTCCCTATATACCTCCTCACTCTCCATTTATCTCTCTCTCTCTCTCTCTCTCTCTCTCTCTCTCTTTCCCTATATACCTCCTCACTCTCCATTTATCTCTCTCTCTCTCTTTCCCTATATACCTCATCACTCTCCATTTCTCTCTCTCTCCTACATCTCTCTTGTTCTTTCTCTCCATTTCTCTTTGAATCTCTCTCTCTTTCTTCCTCTCTCTCACTTTTATATTTTCCTCCACTAAACAATTCCCTTCTCACTCTGTCTCTCTCTCTCTCTCCATGTCTGATATACTATGAAAACAGTTATCTCTCTCTCCATGCCTGATATACTATGAAAACAGTTATCTCTCTCTCTCCATGTCTGATATACTATGAAAACAGTTATCTCTCTCTCCATTTCTGATATACTATGAAAACAGTTCTCTCTCTCCATGTCTGACATACTATGAAAACAGTTATCTCTCTCTCCATGTCTGATCTACTATGAAAACAGTTATCTCTCTCTCCATGCCTGATATACTATGAAAACAGTGGCTATTGGGCTTATCTGAGAATCCATCAGCACAGTGACTTGATCAATGGGGAAAGAAATCTAATCTTGTCCAGTGGAATTTGGTTTATGATGATATTTACAGTACAGTTGAAATGCAGAGATGAGTATGGAAAATAAATACTCAGAGTGGATTTGGAGGGATTGTGTTTGTCTGGCTGTGTGTGTGTGTGTGTGTGTGTGTGTGTGTGTGTTTGTTTGTATGTGTACCCGTGCATGTATGTGTGAGTGCATACAGTATGTGTGTGAGTGTGTGCTGTCAAATACAAGTGGGCCATAAAACAGTCCAACCATCCCACCTAACCCACAAACACCAGTCCTATAGGTAACCAACACACACCAGTCCTATAGGTAATATGGTAACAGTCCAGCCATCCCACCTAACCAACACACACCAGTCCTATAGGTAATATGGTAACAGTCCAACCATCCCATCTAACCAACACACACCAGTCCTATAGGTAATATGGTAACAGTTCAAGCATCCCACCTAACCAACACACACCAGTCCTATAGGTAATATGGTAACAGTTCAACCATCCCACCTAACCAACACACACCAGTCCTATAGGTAATATGGTAACAGTTCAAGCATCCCACCTAACCAACACACACCAGTCCTATAGGTAATATGGTAACAGTTCAACCATCCCACCTAACCAACACACACCAGTCCTATAGGTAATATGGTAACAGTTCAAGCATCCCACCTAACCAACACACACCATTCCTATAGGTAATATGGTAACAGTTCAACCATCCCACCTAACCAACACACACCAGTCCTATAGGTGATATGGTAACAGTTCAACCATCCCACCTAACCAACACACACCAGTCCTATAGGTAATATGGTAACAGTCCAACAATCCCACCTAACCAACACACACCAGTCCTATAGGTAATATGGTAACAGTCCAACCATCCCACCTAACCAACACACACCAGTCCTATAGGTAATATGGTAACAGTCCAACCATCCAGGCTCAATCCCACACACATTCATAGATAAGTGAGATGTGACCCGTGACCCGTGACTCACCAATCACACACACACACACACACACACACACACACACACACACACACACACACACACACACACACACACACACACGTAACAGTCCTCCGTGTTGGTCTAGTGGTGCCATGGCTAACACAGTGTCCTCTTTGTGGTATGATACAACACAGTGAATGTATTGTCTGTTTAGGCTTGGGAAACACCAGCATGGGGGACATTAATAGTGACAACTCTGTAATTTGACTTTATCCTTCATTTCCTTCCCATTCAGACTTTGGGAGGATTTTGGGAGGGGTGGGGGGGGGAGATGTCATTGATGAATCTTGAAGGGAAAATTGTTCCACATAATCTGGGGATACACCACTGGAAAGGTCGTTACAGAGTTGTTTCACGAGATGTCAGTGGAGAATTGCATGAGATATCATTTGTTACATCTGGGCCAGTGCAGGGTCTCTGTTACATCTGGGCCAGTGCAGGGCCTCTGTTATATCTGGGCCGGTGCAGGGCCTCTGTTATATCTGGGCCGGTGCAGGGCCTCTGTTACACCTTGGCAGGTGCAGGGTCTCTGTTACACCTTGGCAGGTGCAGGGTCTCTGTTACACCCTGGCAGGTGCAGGGTCTCTGTTACACCCTGGCAGGTGCAGGGTCTCTGTTACACCTTGGCAGGTGCAGGGTCTCTGTTACACCTTGGCAGGTGCAGGGTCTCTGTTACACCCTGGCAGGTGCAGGGTCTCTGTTACACCTTGGCAGGTGCAGGGTCTCTGTTACACCTTGGCAGGTGCAGGGTCTCTGTTACACCCTGGCAGGTGCAGGGTCTCTGTTACATCTGGGCCGGTGCAGGGTCTCTGTAACATCTTGGCCGGTGCAGTGTCTCTGTTACATCTGGGCCGGTGCAGGGTCTCTGTTACATCTTGGCCGGTGCAGGGTCTCTGTTACATCTTGGTCGGTGCAGGGTCTCTGTTACATCTGGGCCAGTGCAGGGTCTCTGTTACATCTGGGCCAGTGCAGGGTCTCTGTTACATCTGGGCCAGTGCAGGGTCTCTGATACATTTGGGCCGGTGCAGGGTCTCTGTTACATCTGGGCCGATGCAGGGTCTCTGTTACATCTGGGCCGGTGCAGGGTCTCTGTTACATCTGGGCTGGTGCAAGGTCTCTGTTACATCTGGGCCGGTGCAGGGTCTCTGTTACATCTGGGCCGGTGCAGGGTCTCTGTTACATCTGGGCCGGTGCAGGGCCTCTGTTACATCTGGGCCGGTGCAGGGTCTCTGTTACATCTTGGCCGGTGCAGGGTCTCTGTTATACCTTGGCCGGTGCATGGTCTCTGTTACATCTGGGCCGGTGCAGGGTCTCTGTTACACCTTGGCCGGTGCAGGGTCTCTCTTACATCTGGGCCGGTGCAGGGTATCTGTTACATCTTGGCAGGTGCAGGGTCTCTGTTACATCTTGGCAGGTGCAGGGTCTTTGGCTGTAGATGTGAGGAGGAAATTCATACTACTCATGTCACTATGGTAACTTCTATTGTGTATGAAGCAGTGAGTGATACTGTTGGTCCTGTAGTGTATGAAGCAGTGAGTGATACTGTTGGTCCTGTAGTGTATGAAGCAGTGAGTGATACTGTTGGTCCTGTAGTGTATGAAGCAGTGAGTGATACTGTTGGTCCTGTAGTGTATGAAGCAGTGAGTGATACTGTTGGTCCTGTAGTGTATGAAGCAGTGAGTGATACTGTTGGTCCTGTAGTGTATGAAGCAGTGAGTGATACTGTTGGTCCTGTAGTGTATGAAGCAGTGAGTGATACTGTTGGTCCTGTAGTGTATGAAGCAGTGAGTGATACTGTATTAAATTAATTATCTCTCTATCTCTCTGTATCTCTCTCTCTATCACAAGAGAAACAGATGTTGAAGTTCTCCCCCCCAAAAAAATCCTGATATTCCCAGGTTGCAGAGTGTGTGTGTGTGAGTGTGTGTGTGTGTGTGTGTGTGTGTGTGTGTGTGTGTGTGTGTGTGTGTGTGTGTGTGTGTGTGTGTGTGTGTGTGTGTGCGTGCGTGCGTGCGTGCGTGCGTGTGTGTGTGTATGTGTGTATGTGTACGTGCATGTGCGTACGTGTTGGTGACAGATCATACCACGGTGCGTGCCACCAGAGAGCCTCCGTTCATTAACCTGAAACTCTTCATCTCCTCCTACTCTTCTCCTGTCTCCTCCGTGTTAATTAGTCAGCCCACAACGACCTTGGCTGTTGTTTAATTAACCATCATGTGACAGACAGTCTATTATATTAACTTGAGAAGTCTTAACTTATACATCCACTGCATTAAAGGAACAAACTTGTTTTTAAATGTATTTTGCTTATATGTGCAAAACAGAGAGCACTTCATAATGTTTTCTGGGAATTTTTTGTCTAACGTAAATTAGTGATTTATTTGCTTATACAATGTAAATTACAAATACAACAAAAACATTTCAAACGTTGTAAAAACAAACTAACAACAGAGACTCAAGACAGTGAGAATACGATGTGCATTATGGGGATGACTTGTACAAAGTGAATTATGGTGATGACTTGTAGAAAGTGCATTATGGGGATGACTTGTACAAAGTGCATTACGGGGATGACTTGTACAAAGTGTATTATGGTGATGACTTGTAGAAAGTGCATTATGGTGATGACTTGTACAAAGTGCATTATGGGGATGACTTGTACAAAGTCAAATATGGTGATGACTTGTAGAAAGTGCATTATGGGGATGACTTGTACAAAGTGCATTACGGGGATGACTTGTATAAAGTGCATGATGGGGATGACGAGGGCTGTGGCGGTCACGAAATTTAGTCAAACTGTTATTGTCAAACAAATAACTCTCGGTCTCATGCTAATTAACCGTTAATTAACATAAACACATGTAGCATCTCCTGGCTTCTACACTTGTGGTCTACAAGCCACTGATACTGACCTTTGGAACATCTACATTTTAACAAGTCTAATAAACCCATGTAATATAGCCTACACCGTCACAATAAATCCATTATTTATATTAGACCGGTCTAAACAAGCATGATATGAAGGAAATGCAGTCAAGGAACAGAATACCATGCTATGAGTTGTGGGCTACTTTAGTTCATTTAGCAGACAAGATTTGCTTAGAATTCCATGGATTTATTTTATAGTGTGAAGAATACAACTGAACAAAGTGGCGCCCATTCGGCTATTCTGTGTTGACCGGTTAACTTACTTCTACCCCCTCCTTTTTCGAACATTCTGTTAAAAATCGCGCAACTTTTCAGCGTCCTGCTACTCATGCCAGGAATATAGTATATGCATATGATTAGTATGTGTGGATAGAAAACACTCTGAAGTTTCTAAAACTGGTTAAATCACGGCTGTGACTATAACAGATCGTGTGTTTCATTGAAGAACGCAAGAAAAACTGCTCTCTGAAAGCTAAAAATAATTTCCATAAGTCACTTTCATGGGTTGTTAAAAGAGGACAAAATTTAATATCAACCTGCATGCAATTCATACAAATTCCACACGATGTCGCCATTGTCGTCATTTTCAATTGAATTTTTTGTTGGAAAATCCAAGTATCTGGCATCCGTTTCTTCCAGTCTCCACCAGGACGCTGTAAATGTGGACAATGGCAGCCATTGATTTGCAGACAAGGAGCTATTGAATATACATCGCCCTGTAATCATTTTGATAGATTATAAACGTTTACTAATACCTAAAGTTGGATTACAAAAGGATTTCGAAGTGTTTTGTGAAAGTTTATCGTCGACTTTTTTAATTTAAAAAAATGATGCAGCGTTAAAAAACGATGTTTTTTTCTGAATGACACAGCTTCCATAGAAAGCTATTTTGGGTATATATGGACCAATTTAAACGAAAAAAAAGACCCAATAGTGATGTTTATGGGGCATATAGGAGTGCCAAGAAAGAAGCTCGTCAAAGGTAATGAATGTTTTATATTTTATTTCTGCGTTTTGTGCTGCGTCGGATAAGCAGAGTCTTTGTTTACGTCGCATTCAGGCATTTTCAGGTGGTGCATGCTATCAGATAATACCTTCTCATGCTTTCGCCGAAAAGCATTTTAAAAATCTGACTTGTTGGCTAGGTTCACAACGAGTGTAGCTTTAATTCAATACCCTGCTTGTGAATTTTGATCAAGGTTTGAGTTTTAACGAGTACATTTAGCATTTAGCGTAGCGCATTTGCATTTCCAGGTGCCTACTTGAGACATATGCGTCTCAAGTAGAATCAAGAAGTTAATGAAGAAATAGGTATTCCTATATGCTTAACTTAGAGTTATTAATGTAGCTTTAATTGTTCGTCAAACTTTGGGCTATATGTTTTGATTTTTAATACATTGTAGGACTGCATGATGAGACTCTAAAGATGATTTGAACAAAGTCGCTTGAAAGTCATGAGCTCTGCTTTGTTGTTTTTTTGCGCAGGCTGTTCACACTTCATCAGTCTCTCAGTCACAATTTGACAAGCACTTGATAATGCCTAGCATTTCACGGTGGCATCCCCTTTGTGTGGTCGTCTTACACCCTAAAAGAAATCCATGCCTTTTGTGGCCAGTGGCCGTTGTGCGCTTCTCCCTGAGTGTTGCACGCTCCATCACATGACCGGGTCTTTCTCACAGGCTACAAGTGAAGACGGACACATCAGGGACTAAACTGCGCACATCATTATTCAATTCAGAGGTGCATGTTGAAGATATTGGAAGAACTGTCCACATTTACTTTTCGTCAGCCAACAAGATGAGTTGGCCTGATGAACAGCAAAAAGCACCAGCCTCTGTCAATCTACAATCCCCCATAGTACAAAGGTCGACCTATTCTATTCTGTGCGAAAAATAAATATGACAAACATAGTCTGGGACAGTTGTGGGATGCGATAGATCACAAATGAATATAACCATTAGCATTAAAAAAAATGTTTTTACACAAGCTGACTGACGCAACAGATCAGAACGTTTAGATTAAAATGTGATACACTATTAGGCTGTTTCTTCACATTATAAGAGCAGCAATGCACACATGGCAGGAGGCTAAAACCATGAATATTCCATTAGTGTAAAAACACCAGTATCAAAAGTGACGGCAAATGTGATTATGCATGTAATGCTTTTATTATGAAGGTGCATTTAATGGTGAAAATTATCTTCAACCAAACTAGAAACTCACACGATGCTTATATATGTAGTGATGCTATACACCCCTTGTAAAGCAGATTCATGTGATTCATTTTAAGAAGTTATTTGGCCACCTTAGTTGTGATATAAACCTCATATCGGCCTATTAGCTCGTCGCAAAAAGAAAACAACATTGTTTCTTATGCTGGGCATCATTCACAAGTGATAATATATCATTCACAAGTGATAATATATCATTCACAAGTGATAATATATCATTCACAAGTGATAATATATCATTCACAAGTGATAATATATCATTCACAAGTGATAATATATCATTCACAAGTGATAATATATCATTCACAAGTGATAATATATCATTCACAAGTGATAATATATCATTCACAAGTGATAATATATAATTCACAAGTGATAATATATCATTCACAAGTGATAATATATCATTCACAGGTGATAATATGTCATTCACAAGTGATAATATATCATTCACAAGTGATAATATATCATTCACAAGTGATAATATATCATTCACAAGTGATAATATATCATTCACAAGTGATAATATATCATTCACAAGTGATAATATATCATTCACAAGTGATAATATATCATTCACAAGTGATAATATATCATTCACAAGTGATAATATATCATTCACAAGTGATAATATATCATTCACAAGTGATAATATATCATTCACAAGTGATAATATGTCATTCACAAGTGATACTATGTCATTCACAAGTGATAATATATCATTCACAAGTGATAATATATCATTCACAAGTGATAATATATCATTCACAAGTGATAATATATCATTCACAAGTGATAATATATCATTCACAAGTGATAATATATCATTCACAAGTGATAATATGTCATTCACAAGTGATAATATATCATTCACAAGTGATAATATATCATTCACAAGTGACAGGCTAATATTGTCACCCATCAGACAATCCTTGATTTAATCTTGTCTTTGCATATACTAAATAATATATGTGTGAAATTTGTTTTGATTTAAAATAGACAATTATCATGCACCTGTATTGAAACAGGGCCAGCGGGAAGAAATACATGACGCCTTTGCACTTAAATAGCGAAGCTCATCCTCCTATTTTTAATAGAGGCCATCACTCTGTTTTCTCTCCTCCAGTACTCCATCTGTTCCTCTCCTCCAGTACTCCATCTGTTTCTCTCCTCCAGTACTCCATCTGTTTCTCTCCTCCAGTACTCCATCTGTTCCTCTCCTCCAGTACTCCTCTGTTCCTCTCCTCCAGTACTCCTCTGTTCCTCTCCTCCAGTACTCCTCTGTTCCTCTCCTCCAGTACTCCATCTGTTTCTCTCCTCCAGTACTCCATCTGTTTCTCTCCTCCAGTACTCCTCTGTTTCTCTCCTCCAGTACTCCTCTGTTCCTCTCCTCCAGTACTCCATCTGTTTCTCTCCTCCAGTACTCCTCTGTTCCTCTCCTCCAGTACTCCATCTGTTTCTCTCCTCCAGTACTCCATCTGTTTCTCTCCTCCAGTACTCCATCTGTTTCTCTCCTCCAGTAGCCTCATCTGTTCCTTTCCTCCAGTACTCCATCTGTTTCTCTCCTCCAGTACTCCATCTGTTTCTCTCCTCCAGTACTCCATCTGTTTCTCTCCTCCAGTACTCCTCTGTTCCTCTCCTCCAGTACTCCATCTGTTTCTCTCCTCCAGTACTCCATCTGTTCCTCTCCTCCAGTACTCCATCTGTTTCTCTCCTCCAGTACTCCATCTGTTCCTCTCCTCCAGTACTCCATCTGTTTCTCTCCTCCAGTACTCCATCTGTTCCTCTCCTCCAGTACTCCATCTGTTTCTCTCCTCCAGTACTCCATCTGTTCCTCTCCTCCAGTACTCCATCTGTTTCTCTCCTCCAGTACTCCATCTGTTCCTCTCCTCCAGTACTCCATCTGTTTCTCTCCTCCAGTACTCCATCTGTTCCTCTCCTCCAGTACTCCTCTGTTCCTCTCCTCCAGTACTCCATCTGTTCCTCTCCTCCAGTACTCCATCTGTTTCTCTCCTCCAGTACTCCATCTGTTCCTCTCCTCCAGTACTCCTCTGTTCCTCTCCTCCAGTACTCCATCTGTTCCTCTCCTCCAGTACTCCATCTGTTTCTCTCCTCCAGTACTCCATCTGTTCCTCTCCTCCAGTACTCCATCTGTTCCTCTCCTCCAGTACTCCATCTGTTCCTCTCCTCCAGTACTCCATCTGTTTCTCTCCTCCAGTACTCCATCTGTTCCTCTCCTCCAGTACTCCATCTGTTCCTCTCCTCCAGTACTCCATCTGTTTCTCTCCTCCAGTACTCCATCTGTTCCTCTCCTCCAGTACTCCATCTGTTTCTCTCCTCCAGTACTCCATCTGTTCCTCTCCTCCAGTACTCCATCTGTTTCTCTCCTCCAGTACTCCATCTGTTCCTCTCCTCCAGTACTCCATCTGTTTCTCTCCTCCAGTACTCCATCTGTTCCTCTCCTCCAGTACTCCATCTGTTTCTCTCCTCCAGTACTCCATCTGTTCCTCTCCTCCAGTACTCCATCTGTTTCTCTCCTCCAGTACTCCATCTGTTCCTCTCCTCCAGTACTCCTCTGTTCCTCTCCTCCAGTACTCCATCTGTTCCTCTCCTCCAGTACTCCATCTGTTCCTCTCCTCCAGTACTCCATCTGTTTCTCTCCTCCAGTACTCCATCTGTTCCTCTCCTCCAGTACTCCATCTGTTTCTCTCCTCCAGTACTCCATCTGTTCCTCTCCTCCAGTACTCCTCTGTTCCTCTCCTCCAGTACTCCATCTGTTTCTCTCCTCCAGTACTCCATCTGTTCCTCTCCTCCAGTACTCCATCTGTTCCTCTCCTCCAGTACTCCATCTGTTTCTCTCCTCCAGTACTCCATCTGTTCCTCTCCTCCAGTACTCCATCTGTTCCTCTCCTCCAGTACTCCATCTGTTTCTCTCCTCCAGTACTCCATCTGTTCCTCTCCTCCAGTACTCCATCTGTTTCTCTCCTCCAGTACTCCTCTGTTCCTCTCCTCCAGTACTCCATCTGTTCCTCTCCTCCAGTACTCCATCTGTTTCTCTCCTCCAGTACTCCATCTGTTCCTCTCCTCCAGTACTCCATCTGTTTCTCTCCTCCAGTACTCCTCTGTTCCTCTCCTCCAGTACTCCATCTGTTCCTCTCCTCCAGTACTCCATCTGTTTCTCTCCTCCAGTACTCCATCTGTTCCTCTCCTCCAGTACTCCATCTGTTCCTCTCCTCCAGTACTCCATCTGTTTCTCTCCTCCAGTACTCCATCTGTTCCTCTCCTCCAGTACTCCATCTGTTTCTCTCCTCCAGTACTCCTCTGTTCCTCTCCTCCAGTACTCCATCTGTTTCTCTCCTCCAGTACTCCATCTGTTTCTCTCCTCCAGTACTCCATCTGTTTCTCTCCTCCAGTACTCCATCTGTTTCTCTCCTCCAGTACTCCTCTGTTTCTCTCCTCCAGTACTCCTCTGTTCCTCTCCTCCAGTACTCCATCTGTTTCTCTCCTCCAGTACTCCTCTGTTCCTCTCCTCCAGTACTCCATCTGTTTCTCTCCTCCAGTACTCCATCTGTTTCTCTCCTCCAGTACTCCATCTGTTTCTCTCCTCCAGTAGCCTCATCTGTTCCTTTCCTCCAGTACTCCATCTGTTTCTCTCCTCCAGTACTCCATCTGTTTCTCTCCTCCAGTACTCCATCTGTTTCTCTCCTCCAGTACTCCTCTGTTCCTCTCCTCCAGTACTCCATCTGTTTCTCTCCTCCAGTACTCCATCTGTTCCTCTCCTCCAGTACTCCATCTGTTTCTCTCCTCCAGTACTCCATCTGTTCCTCTCCTCCAGTACTCCATCTGTTTCTCTCCTCCAGTACTCCATCTGTTCCTCTCCTCCAGTACTCCATCTGTTTCTCTCCTCCAGTACTCCATCTGTTCCTCTCCTCCAGTACTCCATCTGTTTCTCTCCTCCAGTACTCCATCTGTTCCTCTCCTCCAGTACTCCATCTGTTTCTCTCCTCCAGTACTCCATCTGTTCCTCTCCTCCAGTACTCCTCTGTTCCTCTCCTCCAGTACTCCATCTGTTCCTCTCCTCCAGTACTCCATCTGTTTCTCTCCTCCAGTACTCCATCTGTTCCTCTCCTCCAGTACTCCTCTGTTCCTCTCCTCCAGTACTCCATCTGTTCCTCTCCTCCAGTACTCCATCTGTTTCTCTCCTCCAGTACTCCATCTGTTCCTCTCCTCCAGTACTCCATCTGTTCCTCTCCTCCAGTACTCCATCTGTTCCTCTCCTCCAGTACTCCATCTGTTTCTCTCCTCCAGTACTCCATCTGTTCCTCTCCTCCAGTACTCCATCTGTTCCTCTCCTCCAGTACTCCATCTGTTTCTCTCCTCCAGTACTCCATCTGTTCCTCTCCTCCAGTACTCCATCTGTTTCTCTCCTCCAGTACTCCATCTGTTCCTCTCCTCCAGTACTCCATCTGTTTCTCTCCTCCAGTACTCCATCTGTTCCTCTCCTCCAGTACTCCATCTGTTTCTCTCCTCCAGTACTCCATCTGTTCCTCTCCTCCAGTACTCCATCTGTTTCTCTCCTCCAGTACTCCATCTGTTCCTCTCCTCCAGTACTCCATCTGTTTCTCTCCTCCAGTACTCCATCTGTTCCTCTCCTCCAGTACTCCTCTGTTCCTCTCCTCCAGTACTCCATCTGTTCCTCTCCTCCAGTACTCCATCTGTTCCTCTCCTCCAGTACTCCATCTGTTTCTCTCCTCCAGTACTCCATCTGTTCCTCTCCTCCAGTACTCCATCTGTTTCTCTCCTCCAGTACTCCATCTGTTCCTCTCCTCCAGTACTCCTCTGTTCCTCTCCTCCAGTACTCCATCTGTTTCTCTCCTCCAGTACTCCATCTGTTCCTCTCCTCCAGTACTCCATCTGTTCCTCTCCTCCAGTACTCCATCTGTTTCTCTCCTCCAGTACTCCATCTGTTCCTCTCCTCCAGTACTCCATCTGTTCCTCTCCTCCAGTACTCCATCTGTTTCTCTCCTCCAGTACTCCATCTGTTCCTCTCCTCCAGTACTCCATCTGTTTCTCTCCTCCAGTACTCCTCTGTTCCTCTCCTCCAGTACTCCATCTGTTCCTCTCCTCCAGTACTCCATCTGTTTCTCTCCTCCAGTACTCCATCTGTTCCTCTCCTCCAGTACTCCATCTGTTTCTCTCCTCCAGTACTCCTCTGTTCCTCTCCTCCAGTACTCCATCTGTTCCTCTCCTCCAGTACTCCATCTGTTTCTCTCCTCCAGTACTCCATCTGTTCCTCTCCTCCAGTACTCCATCTGTTCCTCTCCTCCAGTACTCCATCTGTTTCTCTCCTCCAGTACTCCATCTGTTCCTCTCCTCCAGTACTCCATCTGTTTCTCTCCTCCAGTACTCCTCTGTTCCTCTCCTCCAGTACTCCATCTGTTTCTCTCCTCCAGTACTCCATCTGTTCCTCTCCTCCAGTACTCCATCTGTTTCTCTCCTCCAGTACTCCATCTGTTCCTCTCCTCCAGTACTCCATCTGTTTCTCTCCTCCAGTACTCCTCTGTTTCTCTCCTCCAGTACTCCTCTGTTTCTCTCCTCCAGTACTCCTCTGTTTCTCTCCTCCAGTACTCCTCTGTTTCTCTCCTCCAGTACTCCATCTGTTTCTCTCCTCCAGTACTCCATCTGTTTCTCTCCTCCAGTACTCCTCTGTTTCTCTCCTCCAGTACTCCATCTGTTTCTAGTGGATCCAAATAAAATAAAAAAATAATAATAATATTTACAGCATGAAAAATAGCATTTCATGAAAAGTGTAAACAAAAATCATAATACTCGGTGAAAATCAAAGCTTCAATTCAAACGAACACAACATTTCCAGGGCATGAATCTCTGACCCAGATCCAGAAGTCAGCACTGACCTCTGACCCAGATCCAGAAGTCAGCATTGACCTCTGACCCAGATCCAGAAGTCAGCATGGACCTCTGAGCCATGAAGGGGATGAAGCCTCTGAGTGAAAGAGCTCACTGGTTTAAAAGCGTCACAAACCTGCATTTGAAATGAGTTGTCTTCAGGCTAACCTCCTCTCTTCTCCAGTCTTCTCCAGTCCTCAGGCTAGCCTCCCCTCTTCTCCAGTCTTCCGGCTAGCCTCCCCTCCTCTCCAGTCTTCAGGCTAACCTCCCCTCTTCTCCAGTCTTCAAGCTAACCTCCCCTCTACTCCAGTCTTCAAGCTAGCCTCCCCTCCACTTCAGTCTTCAAGCTAGCCTCCCCTCCTCTCCAGTCTTCAAGCTAGCGTCCCCTCCTCTCCAGTATTCAAGCTAGCCTCCTCTCTTCTCCAGTCTTCAAGCTAACCTCCCCTCTACTCCAGTCTTCAAGCTAGCCTCCCCTCCACTTCAGTCTTCAAGCTAGCCTCCCCTCCTCTCCAGTCTTCAAGCTAGCGTCCCCTCCTCTCCAGTATTCAAGCTAGCCTCCTCTCTTCTCCAGTCTTCAAGCTAGCCTCCCCTCTTCTCCAGTCCTCCAGCTAGCCTCCCCTCTTCTCCAGTCTTCAGGCTAGCCTCCCCTCTTCTCCAGTCTTCCGGCTAGCTTCCCCTCTTCCCCCTCTTTTCAGGCTAACCTCCCCTCTTCTCCAGTCTTCAAGCTAGCCTCCCCTCTTCTCCAGTCTTCCGGCTAGCCTCCCCTCTTCTCCAGTCTTCAGGCTAACCTCCCCTCTTCTCCAGTCTTCAAGCTAGCCTCCCTTCTTCTCCAGTCTTCCGACTAGCCTCCCCTCTTCTCCAGTCTTCCAGCTAGCCTCCCCTCCACTCCAGTCTTCAGGCTAGCCTCCCCTCTTCTCCAGTCTTCCGGCTAGCCTCCCCTCTTCTCCAGTCTTCCAGCTAGCCTCCCCTCTTCTCCAGTCTTCCAGCTAGCCTCCCCTCCACTCCAGTCTTCAGGCTAGCCTCCCCTCCTCTCCAGTCTTCAGGCTAGCCTCCCCTCTTCTCCAGTCTTCAAGCTAGCCTCCCCTCTTCTCCAGTCTTCAGGCTAGCCTCCCCTCTTCTCCATTCTTCAAGCTAGCCTCCCCTCCACTCCAGTCTTCAGGCTAGCCTCCCCTCCTCTCCAGTCTTCAGGCTAGCCTCCCCTCCTCTCCAGTCTTCAGGCTAGCCTCCCCTCTTCTCCAGTCTTCCGGCTAGCCTCCCCTCTTCTCCAGTCTTCCGGCTAGCCTGCCCTCTTCTCCAGTCTTCCAGCTAGCCTCCCCTCTTCTCCAGTCTTCCAGCTAGCCTCCACTCCACTCCAGTCTTCAGGCTAGCCTCCCCTCCTCTCCAGTCTTCAGGCTAGCCTCCCCTCTTCTCCATTCTTCAAGCTATCCTCCCCTCCACTCCAGTCTTCAGGCTAGCCTCCCCTCTTCTCCAGTCTTCAGGCTAGCCTCCCCTCCTCTCCAGTCTTCAGGCTAGCCTCCCCTCCTCCCCTTCTTTATACATAAAACACACATGGTGAAAGGTCAGGATGGTGTGTGTGTGTGTGTGTGTGTGTGTGTGTGTGTGTGTGTGTGTGTGTGTGTGTGTGTGTGTGTGTGTGTGTGTGTGTGTGTGTGTGTGTGTGTGTGTGTGTGTGTGTGTGTGTGTTAGCGCTGCATGCTGTGCTCATTGAGAAGTGTTGTTTTGTGCCTGAGGAGTCAGCGAGGAGAGGGCAGGCAGGCTCCAGAGAAACAGGTCACATACATATTCATCACATTGGACATGCACATGTAAACACCTTTTAATATGCTGTGACAGCGGAAGGTTGTGTTGGGGCAAAAGATAGAGGAGGCAGAGGGAGAAAGAGAGAAGACAGAGGGAGAGACAGACAGAGGGAGAGACAGACAGAGGGAGAGAGAGAAGACAGACAGGGAGAGACTGGGAGAGGGGGGAGAGAGAGAGAGAGAGACAGACGGACCGACAGGCGGACAGACGACCAGGCGGACAGACGACCAGACGGACAGACGAACAGACGGACAGACGAACAGACGAACAGACGGACAGATGGACAGAGAGAGAGTGAGAGAGAGAGAGATGAACGGACGGACGAACAGACGGAAAAACAGAGAGAGAGAGAAACGGACAGACAGACAGACAGACAGACAGACAGACAGGCAGACAGACAGACAGACAGAGAAACGGACAGACAGCCAGACAGACAGAGAAACGGACAGACAGACAGAGAAATGGACAGACAGACTGACAGACGGTAAGCTCAAAAAGTTCACAAAATAAAATAATCTGTTTCCTTGACCCTCTGATTACCTGACAACCCACTTAGACAATGACAGCGCTCGTTGTCGAACCATCTCAACGTCATCAAGCAGTTGGTTGTTGCTCTAAACCTTTCTACCTGTCCTGCTCTGTGCCAGACCAGACTGTCCAGGGGGGGGATTTGAGGATTTGGGGGGTATCTGGTAACCCAAGTCATCCCATTCAGACAGCATCAGAGCGTCAGAACGCCCCAGGGAAGGGTTACGTATTGTGCCCTTAATTCCAACAAAGGCCCCAGACGCTACTCTGATTGCTGCTGCTCTGTGCCATCACTCATTCATATATCCTTATGTACATATTCTTTATCCCCTCACACTGTGTACAAGACAGTAGTTTTGGAACTGTTAGTTAGATTACTTGTTGGTTATTACTGCATTGTCGGAACTAGAAGCACAAGCATTTCGCTACACTCGCATTAACATCTGCTAACCATGTGTATGTGACAAATGAAATTTGATTTGATTTGATTTGATTTGATTTGATTTGATTCCACATCAGGAGCTCGAGCTTCTAGAGAACTCACTGCTACTCCCGGAGAGAGCTAATTACGCTATCGCTTTTACCAACTGGGATCTGAAAATGGGAATTTGGGGACCGGGAATAATCTAATCAAATTTGATTTGTCTAATGTGCCGAAAACAACAAGTGATGCCGTGAAATGCTGACAATCCCAACAAATCAGTTAAAAATAAAAAAAGATGGAAAATAACAGTTATGATGCTATATACAAGGAGTACCAGTACCCCTGTAGTATTATAATAATGAGACTATATACAAGGAGTACCAGTACCCCTGTAGTATTATAATAATGAGAATATATACAAGAGTACCAGTACCCCTGTAGTATTATAATAATGAGACTATATACAAGGAGTACCAGTACCCCTATAGTATTATAATAATGAGACTATATACAAGGAGTACCAGTACCCCTGTAGTATTATAATAATGAGACTATATACAAGGAGTACCAGTACCCCTGTAGTATTATAATAATGAGACTATATACAAGGAGTACCAGTACCCCTATAGTATTATAATAATGAGACTATATACAAGGAGTACCAGTACCCCTGTAGTATTATAATAATGAGACTATATACAAGGAGTACCAGTACCCCTGTAGTATTATAATAATGAGACTATATACAAGGAGTACCAGTACCCCTGTAGTATTATAATAATGAGACTATATACAAGGAGTACCAGTACCCCTGTAGTATTATAATAATGAGACTATATACAAGGAGTACCAGTACCCCTGTAGTATTATAATAATGAGACTATATACAAGGAGTACCAGTACCCTGTAGTATTATAATAATGAGACTATATACAAGGAGTACCAGTACCCCTGTAGTATTATAATAATGAGACTATATACAAGGAGTACCAGTACCCCTGTAGTATTATAATAATGAGACTATATACAAGGAGTACCAGCGCCCCTGTAGTATTATAATAATCAGACTATATACAAGGAGTACTAGTACCCCTGTAGTATTATAATAATGAGACTATATACAAGGAGTACCAGTACCCCTGTAGTATTATAATAATGAGACTATATACAAGGAGTACCAGTACCCCTGTAGTATTATAATAATGAGACTATATACAAGGAGTACCAGTACCCCTGTAGTATTATAATAATGAGACTATATACAAGGAGTACCAGTACCCCTGTAGTATTATAATAATGAGACTATATACAAGGAATACCAGTACCCCTGTAGTATTATAATAATGAGACTATATACAAGGAGTACCAGTACCCCTGTAGTATTATAATAATGAGACTATATACAAGGAGTACCAGTACCCCTGTAGTATTATAATAATGAGACTATATACAAGGAGTACCAGTACCCCTGTAGTATTATAATAATGAGACTATATACAAGGAGTACCAGCGCCCCTGTAGTATTATAATAATGAGACTATATACAAGGAGTACCAGTACCCCTGTAGTATTATAATAATGAGACTATATACAAGGAATACCAGTACCCCTGTAGTATTATAATAATCAGACTATATACAAGGAGTACCAGTACCCCTATAGTATTATAATAATCAGACTATATACAAGGAGTACCAGTACCCCTGTAGTATTATAATAATGAGACTATATACAAGGAGTACCAGTACCCCTGTAGTATTATAATAATGAGACTACATACAAGGAGTACCAGTACCCCTGTAGTATTATAATAATGAGACTATATACAAGGAGTACCAGTACCCCTGTAGTATCATAATAATGAGACTATATACAAGGAGTACCAGTACCCCTATAGTATTATAATAATCAAACTATATACAAGGAGTACCAGTACCCCTGTAGTATTATAATAATGAGACTATATACAAGGAGTACCAGTACCCCTGTAGTATTATAATAATGAGACTATATACAAGGAGTACCAGTACCCCTGTAGTATTATAATAATGAGACTACATACAAGGAGTACCAGTACCCCTGTAGTATTATAATAATGTGACTATATACAAGGAGTACCAGTACCCCTGTAGTATTATAATAATCAGACTATATACAAGGAGTACCGGTACAGAGTCAATGTGCAGAGGTATGAGGTAGTTGAAGTAATTGAGGTAATATGTACATGTAGTTAGAGGTAAAGTGACCAGTCAATCAGATAGATAATAAACACAGTAACAGCAGCGTGTGTGTGTGTGTGTGTGTGTGTGTGTGTGTGTGTGTGTGTGTGTGTGTGTGTGTGTGTGTGTGTGTGTGTGTGTGTGTGTGTGTGTGTGTGTGTGTGTGTGTGACTTGGCACTCGGTTACCACTTTCCGTGTGGTAGCGGAAAGAACAGTCTATGACTTGGGTAGCTGGAGGCATTTGTAGGGCCTTCCTCTGACACTGACTGGTATAGAGGTCCTGGATGGCAGGGAGCTCTGCCCCAGTGATGTACTGTTCCGTCCTCTCTACCCGCTGGAGCACCTTACGGTCGGGATAATAAGCAGTTGCCATAACAGGCGGTGACGTAGCCAGTCAAGATACTCTCAATGGTGCAGCTGTAGAACTTTTGGAGGATCTGAGGACCCATGCGAAATAGGTTCAGCCTCCTGAGAGGGGAAGAGGCGTTGTCGTAGCCTCTTCACGGCTGTGTTGGTGTGTTTGGACCAGGACAGGTCCTTAGTGATGTGGACACCAAGGAACTTGAAGCTCTGGACCCGTTCCACCTGACCCGTTCCACAAGGTGAATGGAGATGTACTCGGTATTCCACGATCAGCTCCTTTGTCTTGCTGACGTTGAGGGAGAAGTAGTTGTCCTGGCACCCACACTGCCAGGTCGTTGACCTCCTCCCAATAGCCAGTCTCATCGTCATTGGTGATCAGGCCTATCGCTGTCGTGTCATCAAGCTGTAGTCAATGAACAGCGCTCTTAAATAGGTTGTCCTCTTGTCCAGGTGGTATTGGGCAGTGTGGAGTGAAATAAAGATTACACCATCTGTGGATCTGTTGGGGCGGTATGCGAATTGGAGTGGGTCCACGGTGTCTGCGATGATAGTGTTGATGTGAGTCATGACCAGCTTTTCAAAGCACTTCATGGCTACAAACGCGTTCTACTGAGCGATAGTCATTTAGACATGTTAACCATGGCGTTCTTGGGCACAGGGACTATGGTGGTCTGCTTGAAACATGTAGGTATTATATACTGGGTCAGGGAGAGGTGGAACATGTCAGTGAAGACACTTGCCAGCTGGTCAGCGCAGGCTCTGAGTACGCGTCCTGGTTAATCCGTCTGGCCCTGCGGCCTTGTGAATGTTAATCTGTTTAAAGGTCTTACTCACATTTGCTATGGAGAGTGTGATCACACAGTCGTCATGATCAGTTGATGCTCTCATGCATGTTTCAGTGTTGCTTGCCTGGAAGCAAGAGTAGATGGCATTTAGCTTGTCTGGTAGGCTCAAGTCACTGGGCAGCTCGCGGCTGGGTTTCCCTTTGTAATCCGTGATACAATATATATACAAAAGTATGTGGACACCCCATTCAAATGAGTGGATTCGGTTATTTCAGCCACACCCGTTACTGACAGGTGTATGAAAATCAAGCTCACAGCCATGCAATCTCCATAGACAAATATTGGCAGTAAAATGGCCTTACTGAAGAGCTCAGTTACTTTCAACATGGCACCGTTATAGGATGCCACCTTTCCAACAAGTCAGTTCATCAAATTTCTGCCCTGCTAGAGCTGCCCCCTGTCAACTGTAAGTGCTGTTTTTTGTGAGGTGGAAGCGTTCATGAGCAACAACGGCTCAGTGTCCCTCTCCTTGAAAGCGACAGCTCTAGCCTTTAGCTCAGTGTGGAAGTTGCCTGTAACCCATGGCTTCTGTTTGGGATATGTACGTACGGTCACTGTGGGGACGACGTCGTCGATGCACTTATTAATGAAGCCGGTAACTGATGTGGTAAACTTCTCAATGCCATCGGATGAATCCGGGAATATATTTCAGACTGTGGTACTGAAACAGTCCTGTAGCTTTAGCATCCACTTCATCAGAACACTTTCGTATTGTCGTAGTCACTGGTACTTCTGAGTATGAGCATGTCAGCATGAATCAGGAGGGTGCGATGGTCAGATTTAACAAATGGAGAGCATTGAATGCATCTCTGTGTATGGAGTAAAAGGTGATCTAGAAATGAAGTTAAACAGATATCCGTTTTTCTGCATTACTATCACCGGCCACTAGTAGCGCCACCTCTGGGTGAGCATTTTTGTTGTTTGCTTATGGCCCTTTACGGCATAAGAGGTCAGTTGCATTACTGAATGCTTTCAACCTAAATGTGCCTTCTGCATTTAACCCAAGCCCTCTGAATCAGAGAGGCGCAGGGGGGCTGCCTCGAGTTCATCAGGAGAAATTCTTGTTTTGGGGGTTGACTGCCTTGCTCAAGGGCAGAGCAGAACATGTTTTCCACCCTGCCGGCTCAGAGTTTCAAACCGGCAACCTGCTGGCTACTGGCCGAATGTTTTTCACAACTAGGCTACATGCTGCCTACAGCTCGTTTAGTGTGGTCTTAGTGACAGCATCAGTTTGTGATGGTAATGCTATGAAAAATATAGATGAAAACCCTCTCTTGGTAAATGGTATAATCTACAGCTTATCATGAGCTATTCTATCTCAGGTGAGCAGAACCTCCAGACTTCCTTTATATTAGAGATTGCACACCAGCTGTTGTTGACAAAGAGACCCCCCCCCCCCCCCTTGAGTTCACCTGACACCGCCGTTCTGCCTTGTTGATGTATAGAATAACCAGCTACATTTAAATGTCCCATGTCCTTGTTCAGCCACGACTCCGAGAAACATAGGATATTACAGTTCTTCAGATCACGTTGACAGGATAGTCTCGAACCGAGCCAGTCCAGTTTATTCTCTAGTGATTGCACGTTTCGCCAAAAGAACCGAGGGTAGAGACGGTTAATCCACTTTCCGACGTTGTCTCGTCAGGTATCCCCTTTAACGGGCCTCTAGAACACTGCCTCTTCCTTTTTTGAGTGTCTGGGATTTGGTCCGGGGATGAGAAGTACGTCCTTCACCGCCAACTCA
>NC_092147.1:88694352-88706852 GCF_045791955.1 Oncorhynchus clarkii lewisi | reverse complement strand
GCCTCTGATCTGGCGGACTCACTAAAACACTAAACCTCCTCTACTCCCTCCACACCAATGACTGCACCTCCTCTACTCCCTCCACACCAATGAATGCACCTCCTCTACTTCCTACACACCAATGACTGCACCTCCTCTACTCCTCCACACCAATGACTGAACCTCCTCTACTCGCTCCACACCAATGAATGCACCTCCTCTACTCCCTCCACACCAATGACTGAACCTTCAACGACACATCTATCTAACTAGTCAGGTTTGTTGATGACATCACCCTGGTCGGTCTCATCTCTGGCGGCGACGAGTCCAAGTACCGTTGAAGAAGTTGACTGCCTGGTGGTCTGGTGCAGTCGCAACAACCTGGAACTCAACACAGTCAAAAACCTTGGAGATGGTGGTTGCCTTCAGAAGACGCTCCTCACCACCATCTCTCCCCTTCCAGATTAGTGGCTCAGCTGTTAGCACGGCCAAGTCATTCAAATTCCTGGTTGACAATCATCTCCCACAACCTCAAGTGGGAGGACAACATCACAGTATTGACCAGGAAGTCTCAGCAGAGGATGTACTATCTTGGACATTTCTGGTTGGGTTCTACATGTCCATCATTGAGTCCATCCTCACCTCTTCTACCACCATCATGGTTTTGGTCTGCGTCTGCCTGCTGCAAGGGAAACCTGTAGCACGTAGTCTGATCTATGGTGAAGGCTGTCACCTGCCCACCATCATGGACCTGTACGCCTCCAGAACAACGAAGTGTAGTCTGATCTACGGTGAAGGCTGTCACCTGCCACCATCATGGACCTGTACGCCTCCAGAACAACGAAGTGTGCAGGTCAGATCATGGACCTGTACGCCTCCAGAACAACGATGTGTGCAGGTCAGATCATGGACCTGTACGCCTCCAGAACAACGAAGTGTGCAGGTCAGATCATGGACCTGTACGCCTCCAGAACAACGAAGTGTGCAGGTCAGATCATGGACCTGTACGCCTCCAGAACAACGAAGTGTGCAGGTCAGATCATGGACCTGTACGCCTCCAGAACAACGAAGTGTGCAGGTCAGATCATGGACCTGTACGCCTCCAGAACAACGAAGTGTGCTGGTCAGATCATCGACCTGTACGCCTCCAGAACAACGATGTGTGCAGGTCAGATCATGGACCTGTACGCCTCCAGAACAACGAAGTGTGCAGGTCAGATCATGGACCTGTACGCCTCCAGAACAACGAAGTGTGCAGGTCAGATCATGGACCTGTACGCCTCCAGAACAACGAAGTGTGCAGGTCAGATCATCGACCGACTTTGCCCAACCCGGACACCCCGTTTTTCAAAGATCCTGGTCTGGCAGACGGTTTAGGTCTCTGAACAGTTTCTTCCCCCCCGTGCTGTGGTCCTCATCAACCGGCCGTCGGGCTCATAGGGATTAAGTGACTTTACCGATAGAGACCCACATTGGAGGTGTCTCTTATGAATATATTGTGCTCTATTTACTATCAGATTCAAAAATTCAATTTAGCATCAAAATAGACATTATACAAAACTACAAATCCATGGCAGTTCCTGCACGTCATCTCTAGCAAACACCTTTACTAACAGGTATTGTGTCAATTTTAAACTTGCATCAGAGAATTGTCCATTTAAATACAATTTTGCCAAGGTATTCATTACTACATTTAGCTAATATTAGATAGTTCATCCAGAGATTCTTACCTTTGTCTCGATTCAGCAGTGTCATCTAGATCCTCATGGTATTTGCAGTTATTTATGATAGCCACATTAGCAGCTAATTACCATTTCATTTTTGGTGGGTAAAAAAAAAAGTTCCCTTTTTCCTAGAGGGGTTAACACAGTTATTGTCAAGCCAGGGTAAGCCTAAACCAGGGTAAGCCTAAACCAGGGTAAGCCTAAACCAGGGTAAGCCTAACCCAGGGTAAGCCTAAACCAGGGTAAGCCTAAACCAGGGTAAGCCTACACCAGGGTAAGCCTAAACCAGGGTAAGCCTAAACCAGTGTAAACCCAAGCCAGGGTGAGCCTAAACCAGGGTAAGCCTAAACCAGGGTAAGCCTAAACCAGGGTAAGCACAAGTCAGGGTAAGCCTAAACCAGGGTAAGCCTAAACCAGGGTAAGCCTAAACCAAACACAGCCCTTATTTTAAGTGTTTTTCAAATCCCCTCTGGGAGAAATAAATGGTGGACAATAACGATTGGAACCATTTCCTTGTTTTGACCTCTAGGTTGTATGGCAATTATGACTCATACTGGTATAATCTATTACTGCACCTTTTCATCCCTGATCTCAATACTAATCTGTGCTATAATACATTTGCACTATGTACACCTCCACACAACACTGTATATATTCACCATGGCAACATCCCTCCCTCCTCTTACATAGATATAGCCCCTCATTAAATTGTATATTCCCACTGTAACCAGCCTATACTCCAAAGTTTTTATGTTTTATGTTTACTTTTTCGATACTGTTAATTCTGTATGATGTGTATAATATGACGGCAACATGTAAAATGTTGGTCCCATGTTCCATGAGCTTTAATAAAATATCCCAGAAATGGTCTATACACAACAACAACAAAAAAATAATTAATCCCTGTTTGTCAGCATTTCTCCTTTGCCAAGATAATCCCATCCACCTGACAGGTGTGGCATATCAAGAAGCTGATTAAACAGCATTCTCATTACACAGGTGCACCTTGTGCTGGGAACAATAAAAGTCCACGTTAAAATGTGCACTTTTGTCACACAACATAACACAAGATTTGATGGAGCGAACAGTTGGCACGCTAACTGCAGGAATGTCCAGCAGAGCTGTTGCCAGATAATTTAATGTTAACTTCTCTACCATAAGCTGCCTCCAATGTCGTTTTAGATATTTTGGCAGTACATCCAACCAGCCTCTCAACCGCAAACCACGTGAAATCCCGCCAGCCCAGGACCTCCAAATCCGTTTTCTTCAGCTGCCGGAATGTCTGAGACCAGCCACCCGGACAGCTGATGAAACCGATGAGTACTTCTGTTTGTAATAAAGCTCTCTTAAATTGACTGATTTCCTTATATGAAGTGTAACTCAGTAAAACCGTTGAAATTGTTGCATGTTGCGTTTATATTTTTGATCCGTATATATTGTTTATTTCTGGCAGCATCTTCACACTAAGGAACATTCTGGTAAGTGTACTGGAGAATAAATGTGATTCTGCTTCTGTCTGTCTTCACATCTGTCTTTGTCTGCATCCCCAATGGCATTATTTTCCCTACATAGTGCACTGCTGTTGACCAGATTTCTATGGGTCCTGGTCCAAAGTAGTACACTATATAGGGAAAGGGTACAATTTAGGATGTACCTTTTGACATTTCTGAGGAGCACAGTAAACTGATTTCCTCTTTGATGTAAAGACAACAGGTAACATGCTGGTAGATTTCTCAGTGAGAGAAGTTCATTACAGGCTAAAGATGAAGTCTAATCCAATAGTCCAGTCCAGGAATATTGATTTAATATGAACTAAGGTTGTGGCTTTGAAAATATTAAATTGAGTAACATTGACTGATATGATTTAGCCAAACTTAACTAGCTTTATGTAATGGCATTAGAAAACAACTGGGCATCAGTAGACCGCCATTCTGCCAGTCTTAGTTCCTCAAGATTAAAACATCAATAATAGGATGTAACACAATGCCAACACAATAGTCAATGCCCAACCCAACACTATAGTCAATGCCCAACCCAACACTATAGTCAATACCCAACCCAACCCAACACTATAGTCAATGCCCAACCCAATACCAACACTATAGTCAATGCCCAACCCAACGCTATAGTCAATGCCCAACCCAATACCAACACTATAGTCAATGTCCAACCCAACACTATAGTCAATGTCCAACCCAACACTATAGTCAATGTCCAACCCAACACTATTGTCAATGCCCAACCCAATGCCAACACTATAGTCAATGTCCAACCCAACACTATAGTCAATGCCCAACCCAACACTATAGTCAATGTCCAACCCAACACTATAGTCAATGCCCAACCCAACACTATAGTCAATGCCCAACCCAACACTATAGTCAATGCCCAACCCAATACCAACACTATAGTCAATGTCCAACCCAACACTATAGTCAATGTCCAACCCAACACTATAGTCAATGTCCAACCCAACACTATAGTCAATGCCCAACCCAACACTATAGTCAATGCCCAACCCAAGACTATAGTCAATGCCCAACCCAACACTATAGTCAATGCCCAACCCAACGCTATAGTCAATGCCCAACCCAACACTATAGTCAATGCCCAACCCAACTCAAAACTATAGTCAATGCCCAACCCAAAACTATAGTCAATGCCCAACCCAACACTATAGTCAATGCCCAACCCAACACTATAGTCAATGCCCAACCCAATGCCAACACTATAGTCAATGCCCAACCCAACGCTATAGTCAATGCCCAACCCAACACTATAGTCAATGCCCAACCCAACACTATAGTCAATGTCCAACCCAACACTATAGTCAATACCCAACCCAACACTATAGTCAATGCCCAACCCAACCCAACACTATAGTCAATGTCCAACCCAACACTATAGTCAATGCCCAATCCAATGCCAACACTATAGTCAATATCCAATCCAATGCCAACACTATAGTCAATGCCCAACCCAACACTATAGTCAATGTCCAACCCAACACTATAGTCAATGCCCAACCCAACCCAACACTATAGTCAATGCCCAACCCAACACTATAGTCAATGCCCAACCCAACACTATAGTCAATACCCAACCCAACCCAACACTATAGTCAATGCCCAACCCAATACCAACACTATAGTCAATGCCCAACCCAACGCTATAGTCAATGCCCAACCCAATACCAACACTATAGTCAATGTCCAACACAACACTATAGTCAATGTCCAACCCAACACTATAGTCAATGTCCAACCCAACACTATAGTCAATGCCCAACCCAATGCCAACACTATAGTCAATGTCCAACCCAACACTATAGTCAATGCCCAACCCAACACTATAGTCAATGTCCAACCCAACACTATTGTCAATGCCCAACCCAACACTATAGTCAATGCCCAACCCAACATTATAGTCAATGCCCAACCCAATACCAACACTATAGTCAATGTCCAACCCAACACTATAGTCAATGTCAAACCCAACACTATAGTCAATGTCCAACCCAACACTATAGTCAATGCCCAACCCAACACTATAGTCAATGCCCAACCCAAGACAATAGTCAATGCCCAACCCAACACTATAGTCAATGCCCAACCCAACGCTATAGTCAATGCCCAACCCAACACTATAGTCAATGCCCAACCCAACCCAAAACTATAGTCAATGCCCAACCCAAAACTATAGTCAATGCCCAACCCAACACTATAGTCAATGCCCAACCCAACACTATAGTCAATGCCCAACCCAATGCCAACACTATAGTCAATGCCCAACCCAACGCTATAGTCAATGCCCAACCCAACACTATAGTCAATGCCCAACCCAACACTATAGTCAATGCCCAACCCAACACTATAGTCAATGCCCAACCCAATGCCAACACTATAGTCAATGCTCAACCCTATAATCAATGCCCAACCCAACCCAACACTATAGTCAATACCCAACCCTATAATCAATGCCCAACCCAACCCAACACTATAGTCAATACCCAACCAAACACTATAGTCAATATCCAACCCAACCCAACAATATAGTCAATGCCCAATCCAATGCCAACGCTATAGTCAATATCCAACCCAATGCCAACACTATAGTCAATGTCCAACCCAACACTATAGTCAATGCCCAACCCAACACTATAGTCAATGCCCAACCCAATACCAACACTATAGTCAATGTCCAACCCAACACTATAGTCAATGCCCAACCCAACACTATAGTCAATGCCCAACCCAATACCAACACTATAGTCAATGTCCAACCCAACACTATAGTCAATGCCCAACCCAACCCAACACTATAGTCAATATCCAATCCATTGCTAACACTATAGTCAATGCCCAACCCAACCCAACACTATAGTCAATGCCCAACCCAACACTATAATCAATGCCCAACCCAATACCAACACTATAGTCAATGCCCAACCCAATGCCAACACTATAGTCAATTCCCAACCCAACCCAACACAATAGTCAATGCCCAACCCAACACTATAGTCAATGCCCAACCCAGCACTATAGTCAATGCCCAACCCAACACTATAGTCAATGCCCAACCCAACACTATAGTCAATGCCCAACCCAATGCCAACACTATAGTCAATGCCCAACCCAACCCAACACAATAGTCAATGCCCAACCCAACACTATAGTCAATGCCCAACCCAACACTATAGTCAATGCCCAACCCAACACTATAGTCAATGCCCAACCCAATGCCAACACTATAGTCAATGCCCAACCCAATGCCAACACTATAGTCAATGCCCAACCCAACACTATAGTCAATGCCCAACCCAACACTATAGTCAATGCCCAACCCAATGCCAACATCCATTCAGGTTGCCCGTAACCCTTCACACTAATCTCTCTCTCGCTCTCTCACCTCCTCTCCTCAGCCGTCCTCCCCTCACCCCCCTCTCTCTCACCCCTCCTCTCCTCCTCTCCCCCACCTGAATGGTGATCCTGTGGAACATCATTTATGTAAATGTAATTAGGCCAGAAACATGATAGTGGAACGCAGGGTGCCAACGGAAATTTATCACTGAGAACGCTTCGGCTCTAAACATTCAATTAAAATATTGAGTTTCGCCAGATTTAATCTAAGCCTAATAAATGACGACATGGTGGAAGGAAAGCAGGCAAGGGGTGAGTGGTACAGCATTACCACATCTGACTGGAGGAGGAGATAGAGGAGAGGTTGGGGAAGCCTACTGTAATGGTCTCCTAGATCCAGAGAGGGGAGAGGAGGAGGAGGAGGAGGAGGAGGAGGTAGAGGAGAGGTTGGGGAAGCCTACTGTAATGGTCTCCCAGATCCAGAGAGGGGAGAGGAGGAGGAGGAGGAGGAGGACACACACACACTATACAGTGGTGGGAACCTCTGGACCAAGAGTGACCAGATGGACCATAGAGGACACGGACAGACGTCCGATCCGGCTGGAATCTCAACCTAACCTTTGTTTCTAACCCTTGACCTCTGGTTGAGAATTAATATAATACAACAAAATATATTTCCCCCCAAAAATCCACATTTCCCGATCTTACCATGAAAAGTGTTCATTCAGCAAGCGTAGTTGTGCCGGTAACATACAAAATGAGTTGGTTCCATTGGACAACAACCATACGGTGATTTGGGTAAATGTGTTCCACCCCACACCTTGTTCCTTCCTGCAGATCGCTATAGGGGACCTTGTATGGCAGTGACACTGGCACCCTGTCACAAGATAACAAAACAACGAGCTTATTTTCACTGCATCTTCCACTTGTTTTTAGCAGGTTGGTGATGTGGAGGGTGTGTGTGTGTGTGTGTGTGTGTGTGTGTGTGCGTGCGTGCGTGCGTGCGTGTGCGTGTGTGTGATGGAGAGTGCAGTGCCAGACCGGGTGCTGATACTTATGCATGTGTTTCCAAGGTGATAAACCTTTCACTCTGCAGGTGAGGAGGAGCCGTTGAGAAATGTGTTGGATGGTTCACACCGTGGCAAACACACACATGTACTCCACCCACACAGACACACACACTGCAGCGGAAAAACATGCACGCACCTACACACACACACACAAACACACACAAACACACACACACACACACACACACATACACACACACACACAAACACACACAAACACACACACACACACACACACACATACACACACACACACACACACACACACACACACACAAACACACACACAAAAAACACACACCTACACACACACATACACACACAAACACATACACACACAAACACAAACATACACACACACACAAACACATACACACACACACACACACACAAACACACAGACACATAGGAAGTGACATGGGAAAGTGTTCAGACTCCTTGACGTTTTCCACATTTTGTTAGGTTACAGCCTTCTTCTAAAACGGTTTGAACTAAAAATGTTTCCTCATCAACCTACAGACAATACCTCATAATGACACACAGAAATACCTTATTTACATAGGTATTCAGACCTTTTACTAGGAGACTTGACATTGAGCTCAGGCGCATCCTGTTTCCAGTGATCATCCTTGAGATGTTTCTACAATTTGATTGGAGTCCACCTGTGGTTAATTCAATTGATTGGACATGATTTGGAAAGGCACACACCTGTCTATATAAGGTCCCACAGCTGACAGTGCATGTCAGAACAAAACCAAGCAATGAGGTCAGAGGAATTGTCCGTAGAGCTTAGAGACAGGATTGTGTCGAGGCACAGATCTGAGGAAGGGTACCAAAAAATTTCTGCAGCATTGAAGGTCCCCAAGAACACAGTGGCCTCCATCATTCTTAAATGGAAGAAGTATGGAACCACCAAGACTTATCCTAATGCTGGCCACCCTGCCAAACTGAGCAATCGGAGGAGAATGGCTTTGATCAGGGAGGTGACCAAGAATCCGGTGGTCACTCTAACAGACCTCTAGAGTTCTTCTATGGAGATGGGAGAAACTTCCAGAAGGACAACCATCTCTACAGCACTCTACCAATAAGGCTTTTATGGAAGCCTCTCCTCAGTAAAAGACACATTGGAGCCCGCTTGGAATTTGCCTAAAGACTCTCAGACCATGAGAAAGAAGATGCTCTGGTCTGATGAAACCAAAATTGAACTCTTTGACCTAAATGCCAAGCGTCACATCTGGAGGAAACCTGGCACCATCCATACAGTGTAGCATGGCGGTGGCAGCATCACATCTGGAGGAAACCTGGCACCATCCATACAGTGAAGCATGGTGGAGGCAGCATCATGCTGTGGGTATGTTTTTCAGTGGCAGGGACTAGTCAGGATCGAGAGAAAGATGAACGGAGCAAAGTACAGGGTTAGGGTGTACTACAGTGAAGAAAACTGTACTGGAGGGGGTTAGGGTTAGGGTTAGGGTGGTACTAGGGGGCAGTATTTTCATTTTTAGAAAAAAAACGTTTGCGTTTTAAACGGGATATTTTGTCAGGACAAGATGCTAGCATATGCATATAATTGACAGCTTTGGATAGAAAACACTCTAACATTTCCAAAACTGTAAAGATATTGTCTGTGAGTATAACAGAACTGATGTTGCAGGCGAAAGCCTGAGAAAAATCCAATCCGGAAGTGCCCCAGGTTTTGAAAGCGCTGCGTTCCAATGACTCCCTATTCAGCTGTGAATGTGCCATCAACGAGCTTACGCTTTCTACGTATTCCCCAAGGTGTCTACAGCATTGTGACGTAGTTTTACGCATTTATGTTGAAGAATAGCCGTAGGCGGCTACATTGCGTAAGTGGTCACATGGTGGCTCCGAGAGAGATTCTCGGGTAAAATACAGAGGTAGCCATTACTCCAATTGGTCCTACTGAAAAACAAATTGTCCCGGCGGATATATTATCGAATAGATATTAGAAAAACACCTTGAGGATTGATATTTTTCGCCGTTTTCGTGACTGCAATTTCCGGGCAATTTCTCAGCCAAACGTGAAGAACAAACAGAGCTATTTCGCCTACAAAAATAATATTTTGGGAAAAAATTTACTTTGGCTATCTACCTGGGAGTCTCGTGAGTGAAAACATCCAAAGTTCTTCAAAGGTAAACAATTTAATTTGATTTCTTTTCTGATTTGTGACAAGGTTGCCTGCTGCTAGCAGGGCATAATACTATGCTAGGCTATTGATAAACTTACACAAATGCTTGTCTAGCTTTGGCTGTAAAGCATATTTTGAAAATCTGAGATGACAGGGTGATTAACAAAAGGCTAAGCTGTGTCTCAATATATTTCATTTGTGATTTTCATGAATAGCAATATTTTCTAGGGATATTTATGTCCGTTGCGTTATGCTAATTTGTTTCAGGCGATGATTACACTCCCGCATGCAGGTTTGGGAGTCACAAGAAGTTGATTTTAATGGTTTGACTTTTTTTAAATTCTAACACATCTCACACAAACAGAAACCACATTGAGCCATGATACATATATTTTAGATCTGAATACAATGTATTGACTTATGCGTTATGTCCTGTGACCACTATTTTCTTTCTAAAAGTCTCTTTCTGTGGCTTATAAGCTTAAATCAACCTGCATTCATATGATATAACGATGTTATATGATATCACCCTGTATTAATGTTATATGATATCACCCTGTATTAATATGATATAATGTTATATGATATCACCCTGTATTAATATGATATAATGTTATATGATATCACCCTGTATTAATAAGATATAATGTTATATGATATCACCCTGTATTAATATGATATAATAATGTTATATGATATCACACTGTATTAATAAGATATAATAATGTTATATGATATCACCCTGTATTAATAAGATATAATGATGTTATATGATATCACCTTGTATTAATATGATATAATGATGTTATATGATATCACCCTGTATTAATAAGATATAATAATGTTATATGATATCACCCTGTATTAATAAGATATAATAATGTTATATGATATCACCCTGTATTAATATGATATAATGATGTTATATGATATCACCTTGTATTAATATGATATAATGATGTTATATGATATCACCCTGTATTAATAAGATATAATAATGTTATATGATATCACCCTGTATTAATATGATATAATGATGTTATATGATATCACCCTGTATTAATATGATATAATGATGTTATATGATATCACCCTGTATTAATATGATATAATGTTATATGATATTACCCTGTATTAATATTATATAATGATGTTATATGATATCACCCTGTATTAATAAGATATACCAGTGTTATATTATGTTCAGCACTACTGTTGTAAAGAAAGTCTGGAACGCAACCAATGCTTTCTCTCTGCTTGCCTGTAATTGGCCTGTTTCTTATCGTTCCCTCATTAGCATACTCACACTTCGTGTTGTCTTTTACTTCCATTTCCTGTCTCAGCCTACTCTGTAACGGAACAAGAACAACCTTCATCTAGGCCCTGTCTCTCTGCTCCTGTCCCTATCTGACTACTTATAGGCCACCAGACATGCCCCCCCCCACCACCACCGTCCCCCGTCCCCTCCCCTGGCCACCGATAGCACCACCATATTTTATTCATTCTTAATTAACTGTTTTCCATTTGAAAAAAAATAAAATACAGACCAGGATGTCGTCCAAAAAATAACTCATCCCAAACACAAGGCCAAGGTTACGTGTGGGACGGAGGGTGTTTGTTAAGGATATAAACACCCCTCTAAATCCGATATTGGTACGATCCATTATTTACTGGAGATACAGTGTTAGCCAGGTATGTTGTGTCAGTTGTAATCACAATGGAAACTAGGGTTGTGTTCCATAAAACAATGTAACAGGGTGTGTGAAACGGTCACAGTGGAATGTATAGAATCACAGATGATGTCAGACAGTTCTAGACAGCATCAGCGCTATGTCCACCAATGGTTCCCCCTTTTCATTCTTGCTCATGCCCTGTTTCCTCGTCTGGTGTGGGAACACACACTAATGGAGTCATCGTCTCACACAGCCAATGTCCTTATATTTTATTAACGTCACCAGACTATCATCAGTTTGTTGATACACACCTCCACCTGTCTGTAACTCTATCCTCAGACCTCTTATCTCTGGCACTGCCCCCTGCCCTGGCCACTATACACACACACACACACACACAGACACACACACGATTCACACACACACACACACCCCTGCCAGCTGCCAAACACCCAGAGGACACCTGAGGGTGACAGACAGACGAGGGAGGAGGAGGTGGATGGGTGAAGGTTGGAATGGCATGGGGCACAGCAGAGATTCGGAGTCATCTGCTGGGATGAGGAGGAAGGGGAGGAGGGGGAGAGGTGGGTGACAGTTGGTGTTGCTGTGTCAGGGGTAAGGAAGAGCAAGAGGTGTAGGGTGTAGAAACACCTCTCCCCTCCCCTCCCCTCCCTCTCCCCTCCCCTCCCTCTCCCCTCCCCTCCCCTCCCCTACCCTCCCGTCCCTCCCCTCCCTCTCCTGTCCCTCTCCTCCCTCTCCCCTCCTTCTCCCGTCCCTCCCCTCCCTCTCCTGTCCCTCCCCTCCCCTCCCTCTCCTGTCTCTCTCCCCCCTCTCCCCTTCCTCTCCCCTCCCCTCCTTCTACTGTCCCTCTCCCCCCTCTCCCCTCCCGCTCCCCTCCCCTCCTTCTCCTGTCCCTCTCCTCCCTCTCCCGTCCCTCTCCTCCCTCTCCCGTCCCCTCCCTCTCCTATCCCTCCCCTCCCCTCCTCCCTCTCCCCTCTCACCTCTCCTCCCTCTCCTCCCCTCCCCTCCCCTCCCCTCCCTCTCC
>NC_092147.1:88681852-88689352 GCF_045791955.1 Oncorhynchus clarkii lewisi | reverse complement strand
TAGCCTGGAGCCTCTAGAAGTTTAGACTGGAGCCTCTAGAAGATTAGCCTGGAGCCTCTAAAAGTTTAGCCTGTAGCCTCTAGAAGATTAGACTGGAGCCTCTAGAAGATTAGACTGTAGCCTCTAGAAGATTAGACTGTAGCCTCTAGAAGATTAGACTGGAGCCTCTAGAAGTTTAGACTGGAGCCTCTAGAAGTTTAGCCTGTAGCCTCTAGAAGTTTAGACTGGAGCCTCTAGAAGTTTAGCCTGTAGCCTCTAGAAGTTTAGACTGGAGCCTCTAGAAGATTAGACTGTAGCCTCTAGAAGATTAGCCTGGAGCCTCTAGAAGTTTAGCCTGTAGCCTCTAGAAGATTAGACTGGAGCCTCTAGAAGATTAGCCTGGAGCCTCTAGAAGTTTAGCCTGTAGCCTCTAGAAGATTAGACTGGAGCCTCTAGAAGATTAGACTGTAGCCTCTAGAAGATTAGACTGTAGCCTCTAGAAGATTAGACTGGAGCCTCTAGAAGTTTAGACTGGAGCCTCTAGAAGATTAGCCTGGAGCCTCTAGAAGTTTAGACTGTAGCCTCTAGAAGATTAGACTGGAGCCTCTAGAAGTTTAGACTGTAGCCTCTAGAAGATTAGACTGGAGCCTCTAGAAGTTTAGACTGTAGCCTCTAGAAGTTTAGACTGGAGCCTCTAGAAGATTAGACTGGAGCCTCTAGAAGATTAGCCTGTAGCCTCTAGAAGATTAGACTGGAGCCTCTAGAAGATTAGACTGGAGCCTCTAGAAGATTAGCCTGGAGCCTCTAGAAGTTTAGCCTGTAGCCTCTAGAAGATTAGACTGGAGCCTCTAGAAGATTAGACTGTAGCCTCTAGAAGATTAGACTGTAGCCTCTAGAAGATTAGACTGGAGCCTCTAGAAGTTTAGACTGGAGCCTCTAGAAGATTAGCCTGGAGCCTCTAGAAGTTTAGACTGTAGCCTCTAGAAGATTAGACTGGAGCCTCTAGAAGTTTAGACTGTAGCCTCTAGAAGATTAGACTGGAGCCTCTAGAAGTTTAGACTGGAGGCTCTAGAAGTTCAGCCTGGAGCCTCTAGAAGTTCAGCCTGGAGCCTCTAGAAGATTAGCCTGGAGCCTCTAGAAGTTTAGACTGGAGCCTCTAGAAGATTAGACTGGAGCCTCTAGAAGATTAGACTGTAGCCTCTAGAAGATTAGACTGGAGCCTCTAGAAGATTAGACTGGAGCCAAGAGAACATTCAAAAATACACCATTACCAGCATACCACCAATCTATCTACAATGCATGCCACCAATCTATCTACAATGCATACCACCAATCTATCTACAATGCATACCACCAATCTATCTACAATGCATACCACCAATCTATCTACAATGCATACCACCAATCTATCTACAATGCATACCACCAATCCATCTACAATGCATACCACCAATCCATCTACAATGCATACCACCAATCTATCTACAATGCATACCACCAATCTATCTACAATGCATACCACCAATCTATCTACAATGCATACCACCAATCTATCTACAATGCATACCACCAATCTATCTACAATGCATACCACCAATCTATCTACAATGCATACCACCAATCTATCTACAATGCATACCACCAATCTATCTACAATGCATACCACCAATCTATCTACAATGCATACCACCAATCTATCTACAATGCATACCACCAATCTATCTACAATGCATACCACCAATCTATCTACAATGCATACCACCAATCTATCTACAATGCATACCACCAATCTATCTACAATGCATACCACCAATCTATCTACAATGCATACCACCAATCTATCTACAATGCATACCTTCTCATCAGTTTATCCTTGGTAGCCATATCATCATCCTCCTCAGCGCTCTACAGTCAATGAATGCTCTGCCTATGTAACTCTGTGTCTGCCTCTGTGTTGTTGGCACGGTGGTGACTGAGTAAGGACGGATGGTGTACCTGTCACGACTTTGTCACGACTTCTACCGAAGGTAGTTCCTCTCCCTGTTCGGGCGGCGCTCGGCGCTCGGCGTCGCCGGTCTACTTTTTCCTTTTCTGTTTGTTTTGTCTTTGGTTCTATTTCACACCTGGTTTCAGTTCCCTTAATTATCTGTGTGTATATATTTACCCTGTTTCCTGCCTGGGTTTGTGTGGGATCATTCTTTCATTGTGATTGGCTCGGTGAGGTTATGCCATTTCTTTGTTTTCACGGATTATTAAGAGTGTCATTGTCTGAACTTTGTTTGTTCCTCCGTGCGTTTGTACGGGTTCTCTGTTGTCGAGGGCGTTGTCGAGGGCGTTGTACTTGTTTTGATTGTACCACACCTGTGTTGGGGGACTTGCCAATTAAAGTCTCAGACATCTCTGCTCTCCTGCGCCTGACTCCTTCACCTACCTCCTAAACGCAACATTATCCCAGTACCGTATCAGCTTTTCAAATGACTTATCGGTCACGATCAATTAGGAGCGTTTTAAAGCTGCGGTGGTGGTAACTCCATGGTAACGTTGTATAAATATACTGGAAGAGTTCATGCCTGACAATTAAATTGGTCTGTCACTATGGGGCTGCCATTAATCTCAACTTGTCATCCTTGTTTATGCTGCATGTACTGGCTGCCTGCGTGTGTGGGAGGGCCTTTTAGAGGAGGTGTGTGTGGGAGGGGCTTGGGATAGGAGGTGTGTGTGGGAGGGGCTTGGGAGAGGAGGTGTGTGTGGGAGTGCCTTTTAGAGGAGGTGTGTGTGGGAGGGGAATGGGAGAGGAGGTGTGTGTGGAAGGGCCTTTTAGAGGAGGTGTGTGTGGGAGGGGCTTGGGAGAGGAGGTGTGTGTGGGAGGGACTTGGAAGAGGAGGTGCGTGTGGGAGGGGCTTGGTAGAGGAGGTGTGTGTGGGAGGGCCTTGGGAAGAGGTGTGTGTGGGAGGGGCTTGGGAGAGGAGGTGTGAGTGGGACTTGGGACAGGAGGTCTGTGTAGGGCTTGGGAGAGGAGGTGTGAGTGGGGCTTGGGACAGGAGGTGTATGTGAGGGGGATGTGATGGGGCTTGGGAGAGGAGGTGTGAGAGTGGCTTGGGAGAGGAGGTGTGAGTGGGGCTTGGGACAGGAGGTGTATGTGAGGGGGGTGTGATGGGGATTGTGAGGGGGAGGGGTGTATCTGGAAATCTTGTTAATGGTAACTGTCACTACTGAGCCCGTTGGCAGCCTTACTCTATGACATCATGCATCCGGAGTATTTCTCTAAATTGCTTGGAGATGTAAAGAGCTCCACAAAATGCCTTCTATAATCATGTGGTCATTTAATCACAAACACCATGTGGGAGAAAAAAAATCCCTTTTTGGATCAAACTTCCTTTGGAATGATTCTGGGTATTATTTTTTGGTATGTTTTGTAATGGAGGCTGTTACTCTGTCATGGTAGGTGGACTGGTAGAGGTTCAATATAATGTTTAAAAAGGTTAACAGACCACTTTTTATTTAGCCACAGAGGTTAAGGAAGGTTTGTGTGTATGGACACGATGGCACCTTACATCTCTACCCCCCCCCCCCCCCCTCTTGGTGTGACCCCCCCAGCAGGACAGGGACATTAGTCAGTCCCCCACCTCTCCTCCACTCCAGGGCTAAAGCATTATAATAGAAACCTATTGTTTCTGTGTGTCTGTGTTTGACTGGAGACGAACAGAAGAGTGTCTGTGTTTGACTGGAGACGAACAGAAGAGTGTCTGTGTTTGACTGGAGACGAACAGAAGAGTGTCTGTGTTTGACTGGAGACGAACAGAAGAGTGTCTGTGTTTGACTGGAGACGAACAGAAGAGTGTCTGTGTTTGACTGGAGACGAACAGAAGAGTGTCTGTGTTTGACTGGAGACGAACAGAAGAGTGTCTGTGTTTGACTGGAGACGAACAGAAGAGTGTCTGTGTTTGACTGGAGACGAACAGAAGAGTGTCTGTGTTTGACTGGAGACGAACAGAAGAGTGTCTGTGTTTGACTGGAGACGAACAGAAGAGTGTCTGTGTTTGACTGGAGACGAACAGAAGAGTGTCTGTGTTTGACTGGAGACGAACAGAAGAGTGTCTGTGTTTGACTGGAGACGAACAGAAGAGTGTCTGTGTTTGACTGGAGACGAACAGAAGAGTGTCTGTGTTTGACTGGAGACGAACAGAAAAGTGTCTGTGTTTGACTGGAGACGAACAGAAGAGTGTCTGTGTTTGACTGGAGACGAACAGAAGAGTGTCTGTGTTTGACTGGAGACGAACAGAAGAGTGTCTGTGTTTGACTGGAGACGAACAGAAGAGTGTCTGTGTTTGACTGGAGACGAACAGAAGAGTGTCTGTGTTTGACTGGAGACGAACAGAAGAGTGTCTGTGTTTGACTGGAGACGAACAGAAGAGTGTCTGTGTTTGACTGGAGACGAACAGAAGAGTGTCTGTGTTTGACTGGAGACGAACAGAAGAGTGTCTGTGTTTGACTGGAGACGAACAGAAGAGTGTCTGTGTTTGACTGGAGACGAACAGAAGAGTGTCTGTGTTTGACTGGAGACGAACAGAAGAGTGTCTGTGTTTGACTGGAGACGAACAGAAGAGTGTCTGTGTTTGACTGGAGACGAACAGAAGAGTGTCTGTGTTTGACTGGAGACGAACAGAAGAGTGTCTGTGTTTGACTGGAGACGAACAGAAGAGTGTCTGTCTGCTGTTGGACCTGGATTCATATTTCCATGTGATTATTGACATGCATATTCAAACGCATGTTTTACCATCCCATAATGTTTATGTTCCTCTGTGACAGTGACAACATTTAATACATTAAAACTCCTGGGATTCATTTCAGACCAGTGTTTTTTTTTTTACTCTTCTGTTTCTCGTTTTTGTTCTTCTGACAATTGAACTTCTGCCAAAACTGTCCAGACATGCAGATGATCTGAGGGATGTAAAACGTTGGGATGTTTCTCTCCTCACCAGACTGTCCTGTCAGACGTCAAGACATGGAACTTTCATTAACCTACTGCTGTCTCACACACACACACAGTGAGTGAGTGTATGTGTGGTCGAGTGTGTGTCTGTGTGTGTGGTTGTCTGTATGCTTGTGTGTCTAAGTGTGTGTGTGTGTGTGTGTGCTGTCATCCCTATATGTCTACAGACTCACGGTGGGCAGCAGGATATAGCTGCAGGGTACAGCTGCAGGGTGGTAATTGGAGGACCCAACCCATGGGGTGATTAAAATGCATTTATTTCCCCCTACTGTCACATCTGCATAGAAACCGGACGACCCTGTAGCTGATAGGTTACTGTCTGAGGACGACCCTGTAGCTGATAGGTTACTGTCTGAGGACGACCCTGTAGCTGATAGGTTACTGTCTGAGGACGACCCTGTAGCTGTTAGGTTACTGTCTGAGGACGACCCTGTAGCTGATAGGTTACTGTCTGAGGACGACCCTGTAGCTGATAGGTTACTGTCTGAGGACGACCCTGTAGCTGATAGGTTACTGTCTGAGGACGACCCTGTAGCTGATAGGTTAATGTCTGAGGACTGAGGACTAGCCTGTAGCTGATAGGTTACTGTCTGGGGACTGAGGACGACCCTGTAGCTGATAGGTTACTGTCTGAGGACGACCCTGTAGCTGTTAGGTTACTGTCTGAGGACGACCCTGTAGCTGATAGGTTACTGTCTGAGGACTGAGGACGACCCTGTAGCTGTTAGGTTACTGTCTGAGGACAACCCTGTAGCTGATAGGTTACTGTCTGAGGACAACCCTGTAGCTGATAGGTTACTGTCTGAGGACGACCCTGTAGCTGATAGGTTACTGTCTGAGGACGACCCTGTAGCTGATAGGTTACTGTGTGAGGACTGAGGACGACCCTGTAGCTGATAGGTTACTGTCTGAGGACGACCCTGTAGCTGATAGGTTACTGTCTGAGGACTGAGGACGACCCTGTAGCTGATAGGTTACTGTCTGAGGACGACCCTGTAGCTGATAGGTTACTGTCTGAGGACGACCCTGTAGCTGATAGGTTACTGTCTCGGGACTGAGGACGACCCTGTAGCTGATAGGTTACTGTCTGAGGACGACCCTGTAGCTGATAGGTTACTGTCTGAGGACTGAGGACGACCCTGTAGCTGATAGGTTACTGTCTGAGGACGACCCTGTAGCTGATAGGTTACTGTCTGAGGACGACCCTGTAGCTGATAGGTTACTGTCTGAGGACTGAGGACGACCCTGTAGCTGATAGGTTACTGTCTGAGGACTGAGGACGACCCTGTAGCTGATAGGTTACTGTCTGAGGACTGAGGACGACCCTGTAGCTGATAGGTTACTGTCTGAGGACGACCCTGTAGCTGATAGGTTACTGTCTGAGGACGACCCTGTAGCTGATAGGTTACTGTCTGAGGACTGAGGACGACCCTGTAGCTGTTAGGTTACTGTCTGAGGACTGAGGACGACCCTGTAGCTGATAGGTTACTGTCTGAGGACGACCCTGTAGCTGTTAGGTTACTGTCTGAGGACGACCCTGTAGCTGATAGGTTACTGTCTGAGGACGACCCTGTAGCTGATAGGTTACTGTCTGAGGACGACCCTGTAGCTGATAGGTTACTGTCTGAGGACGACCCTGTAGCTGATAGGTTACTGTCTGAGGACTGAGGACGACCCTGTAGCTGTTAGGTTACTGTCTGAGAACGACCCTGTAGCTGATAGGTTACTGTCTGAGGACGACCCTGTAGCTGATAGGTTACTGACTGAGGACTGAGGACGACCCTGTAGCTGATAGGTTACTGTCTGAGGACGACCCTGTAGCTGTTAGGTTACTGTCTGAGGACTGAGGACTAGCCTGTAGCTGATAGGTTACTGTCTGGGGACTGAGGATGACCCTGTAGCTGATAGGTTACTGTCTGAGGACGACCCTGTAGCTGTTAGGCTACTGTCTGAGGACGACCCTGTAGCTGTTAGGTTACTGTCTGAGGACGACCCTGTAGCTGATAGGTTACTGTCTGAGGACTGAGGACGACCCTGTAGCTGTTAGGTTACTGTCTGAGGGCGACCCTGTAGCTGATAGGTTACTGTCTGAGGACGACCCTGTAGCTGATAGGTTACTGTCTCGGGACTGAGGACGACCCTGTAGCTGATAGGTTACTGTCTGAGGACGACCCTGTAGCTGATAGGTTACTGTCTGAGGACGACCCTGTAGCTGATAGGTTACTGTCTGAGGACGACCCTGTAGCTGATAGGTTACTGTCTGAGGACGACCCTGTAGCTGATAGGTTACTGTCTCGGGACTGAGGACGACCCTGTAGCTGATAGGTTACTGTCTGAGGACGACCCTGTAGCTGATAGGTTACTGTCTGAGGACTGAGGACGACCCTGTAGCTGTTAGGTTACTGTCTGAGAACGACCCTGTAGCTGATAGGTTACTGTCTGAGGACTGAGGACTAGCCTGTAGCAGTTAGGTTACTGTCTGAGGACGACCCTGTAGCTGATAGGTTGCTGTCTGAGGACTGAGGACG
>NC_092147.1:88646852-88674352 GCF_045791955.1 Oncorhynchus clarkii lewisi | reverse complement strand
TTAAATTAAATTCAGAGAGAGAGAGAGAAAGGGGGAGAGAGGGGGGGGAGAGGCAGAGAGAGAGAGAGAAAGCCTTCGACTCAATCTGGCATGAGGGTCTGCTATACAAACTGATGGAAAGTGGTGTTGGGGGTAAAACATATGACATTATAAAATCCATGTACACAAACAACAAGTGTGCGGTTAAAATTGGCAAAAAACACACACATTTCTTCACACAGGGTCGTGGGGTTAGACAGGGATGCAGCTTAAGCCCCACCCTCTTCAACATATATATCAGGGGTGTCAAAGTCAAATGGACGGAGGGCCAAATAAAAAAATCAGCTACAAGACGAGGGCCGGACTGTTCGAATGTTCATTGAAAATTTTTTAAATGACGCATATAGTCTAGTGAACCTAATTGAACCTACTGAAAACCTAACAAATATATTACAATATGATCAGATAAATAAAGCAATATTTTCTTATGGCTCTGTCAGTAATCTTTAATTTTCAACAGACACAAAAGACAAATTTCCTTTATATAAATATCCCCATAACATGAACATTAAATGAAAGAAACCGGTATTCAAGGCACCATCAGTAGACTATATTTTCTATTTTAGCAAAAGTGGGCTAAATTTACTTCAAAGAAAAAACAATAATAGCAATTTTCTATCATCCACTCAACTGAAATATTTTTAAAATATAATTGGATTGAAATACAAAAAAATAAAGTGCAAAAATCTATTAATCAAAAACAACACTTTGTTTAAGGAGAAGTAACATGCAGTGAAAACAAATATTAAATTTTAACTTTTAAACTTGAACTGAGTAAAAACTCTAAATATGTGATTGCACAGTAATGTTCACTTGTTTGAGGTTGAGGGTGATACTTGGTGGTGTCCCATCTTTTCCACAAGTTCATCAATGTTCGGGGTAAGGCTCTGAGCTGAAGAAATCCTCAGAATTGAGTGGAGGTGTTCAGCAGTAAGTCGACTTCTGTGTGATGTTTTGTTCAGGTTCATCAAAGAAAACAGTTGTTCACACAGGTATGTGCTGCCAAACATAGACAACGTTTGAGCAGCCTGGATGCGCAGCTGGGGCATTGTGCCGGGGAGGAAACGGGCGAACTCCGCAGCACCCACTGCCGCATATTTTGCCCTCAGTGCATCATTGCATTGGAGGTCAATCAACTCCATTTGGAGGTTTGGTGGTGAGCTTTCCACGTCAACAGCAAATGGGTTACCGAGCAGTTCCAACCTGCTTTTTTGTGCTTCAAAGTCAGCAAATCGGCGTCGAAAGTCAGCGGCAAGCATACCTATTTTATCAGCCAACTGTGTGCTCGGGAACGCACTGGTAGAGAGCTTCTCTTTCATGGTCTGGCAGCTGGGAAAGTGGCTCAAATTTTCTTTCCGCATCTGCGTCTCCCACAGAGTCAGTTTGGTTTTAAATGCCTTCACTGTACTGTACATATCAGAGATGACACGATCCCGACCCTGCAGCTGCAAGTTTATTGCATTCAGATGACTCGTAATGTCACACAGAAAAGCCATTTCACACAGAAACATTTCGTCTCGGAGTTGTGTTGTGTCTTTCCCTTTGCTGTCCAAGAACAGACAAATCTCCTCACGAAGCTCGAAACATCTTTGAAGCACCTTTCCCTGGCTTAGCCATCGCACCTCTGTGTGATAAGGCAAATCACCATGCTCCGTTTCTAACTCCGTCAGAAATGCCTTGAACTGGCGGTGATTCAAACCTTTGGCTCTGATAAAGTTAACTGTGCGCGTGATGATGCTCATTACATGCTCCATTTTCAAGGCTTTACCGCACAACGCTTCCTGGTGTATGATACAATGATAAGCTGTCAGCTCACCTGTCGCGTTTTCCTCTTGCATCTTTTCCCGTATCTTCGCCACCAGTCCGCTCCTGTGTCCACACATCGCAGGTGCTCCGTCGGTTGTCAAACCCACGAGTTTTTCCCAAGGCAGCTCCATCTCATTTACACATCTTGACACCTCTTCATACAAATCATGCCCCGTAGTTGTGCCATGCATAGGACGTAAAGCCAAAAACTCCTCTGTCACGCTTAGGTTGGAGTCCACTCCGCGGATGAAAATTGACAACTGGGCAATGTCAGAAATGTCGGTGCTCTCATCCACAGCCAAGGAATATGCAATAAAATCTTTTCCCTTTTTCACAAGCTGCTCTTTTAGATTGATGGACAACTGGTCTACTCTCTCGGCAATGGTGTTTCTGCTCAGACTCACATTTAAAAAGAGTTGCCTTTTTTCTGGGCAAACTTCGTCACAAACTTTAATCATGCAGTTTTTGATGAAATCCCCCTCCGTAAATGGCCGGGCTGATTTAGCGATCTCTTCTGCCAAAATAAAACTGGCCTTGACAGTTGCGTCCGCGTGTGTGTCCGCGTGTTTCGTTTCATAATGTCGTCTCAGATTATACTCTTTCAGTACCGCCACACTTTCTCCACACAGAAGACACACAGGTTTTCCAGCTACCTTCGTGAACATATACTCCGACTCCCACCTTGTTTGAAACCCCCGGTTCTCAGTATCCACCTTCCGTTTTGCCATTTTTGATGGGTATCTGAAAGTTAATTTTACTGTGATGCTGACGACTGCTGTGCCAATAAATATTGAAATGAAGCAGCCTACTGCTCGGTGCGTCACCTTTGCATTGTGGGAAATGTAGTATTGGTGCGTGTAAAAGATCTGCGGGCTGCCGGCTTGCTGCGGGCCGGTTCTAATAATAAATCAAGATCATCCCAGGGGCCGTAAAAAACCTTCTTGCGGGCCGGATGTGGCCCGCGGGCCTTGACTCTGACATATGTGATATATATCAACGAATTGGCGCGGGCACTAGAAAAGTCTGCAGCACCCGGCCTCCCCCTGCTAGAATCCGAAGTCAAATGTCTGCTGTTTGCCGATGATCTGGTGCTCCTGTCACCAACCAAGGAGGGCCTACAGCAGCACCTAGATCTTATGCACAGATTCTGTCAGACCTGGGCCCTGACAGTAAATCTCAGTAAGACCAAAATAATGGTGTTCCAAAAAAGGTCCAGTCACCAGGACCACAAATACAAATTCAATCTAGACACTGTTGCCCTAGAGCACACAAAAAACTATACATACCTTGGCCTAAACATCAGCGCCACAGGTAACTTCCACAAAGCTGTGAACGATCTGAGAGACAAGGCAAGAAGGGCATTCTATGCCATCAAAAGAAACATAAATTTCAACATACCAATTAGGATTTGGCTAAAAATACTTGAATCAGTCATAGAGCCCATTGCCCTTTATGGTTGTGAGGTCTGGGGTCCGCTCACCAACCAAGACTTCACAAAATGGGACAAACACCAAATTGAGACTCTGCACGCAGAATTCTGCAAAAATATCCTCCGTGTACAACGTAGAACACCAAATAATGCATGCAGAGCAGAATTAGGCCGATACCCACTAATGATCAAAATCCAGAAAAGAGCCGTTAAATTCTACAACCACCTAAAAGGAAGTGATTCACAAACCTTCCATAACAAAGCCATCACCTACAGAGAGATGAACCTGGAGAAGAGTCCCCTAAGCAAGCTGGTCCTGGGGCTCTGTTCACAAACACAAACACACCCTACAGAGCCCCAGGACAACAGCACAATTAGACCCAACCAAATCATGAGAAAACAAAAAGATAATTACTTGACACATTGGAAAGAATTAACAAAAAAACAGAGCAAACTAGAATGCTATTTGGCCCTAAACAGAGAGTACACAGCGGCAGAATACCTGACCACTGTGACTGACCCAAAATTAAGGAAAGCTTTGACTATGTACAGACTCAGTGAGCATAGCCTTGCTATTGAGAAAGGCCGCCGTAGGCAGACATGGCTCTCAAGAGAAGACAGGCTATGTGCTCACTGCCCACAAAATGAGGTGGAAACTGAGCTGCACTTCCTAACCTCCTGCCCAATGTATGACCATATTAGAGAGACATATTTCCCTCAGATTACACAGATCCACAAAGAATTCGAAAACAAATCCAGATTTGAAAAACTCCCATATCTACTGGGTGAAATTCCACAGTGTGCCATCACAGCAGCAAGATTTGTGACCTGTTGCCACGAGAAAAGGGCAACCAGTGAAGAACACACACCATTGTAAATACAACCCATATTTATGCTTATTTATTTTATCTTGTGTCCTTTAACCATTTGTACATTGTTAAAACACTGTATATATATATATAATATGACATTTGTAATGTCTTTACTGTTTTGAAACCTCTGTATGTGTAATGTTTACTGTTAATTTTTGTTGTTTTTCACTTTATATTTTCACTTTGTATGTTGTCTACCTCACTTGCTTTGGCAATGTTAACACATGTTTCCCATGCCAATAAAGCCCTTGAATTGAAATTGAATTGAATTGAGAGAGGGAGAGAGAGAGAGAGAGAGAGAGAGAGGGAGGGAGAGAGAGAGGGGGAGGGAGAGAAAGAGGGGGGAGAGATAGAGGGCAGAGAGCGGGAGAGAGAGAGAGGGGGAGAGGAAGAGAGAGAGAGAGAGAGAGAGAGAGAGAGGGAGAGAGAGAGAGGGAGAGGGAGGGAGAGAGAGAGAAAGAAGCAGGGAGAGAGAGGGGGGAGAGAGAGAGGGAGGGAGAGAGAGAAAGAGGGGGAGAGAGAGAGGGGCAGAGAGCGGGAGAGAGAGAGGGGGGGAGGAAGAGAGAGAGAGAGAGAGAGAGAGAGAGAGAGAGAGAGAGAGAGAGAGAGAGAGAGAGAGAAAGAAAGAAGCAGGGAGAGAGGGGGGGGGAGAGGGAGAGAGAGAGAGGGGGGGGGAGGAGGCAGAGAGAGATGTTAAGGCTATAGGGTTTGATGGGTTAGATCTGATAAACACCAGATGTGTGTTTTAAATACGCAGCCCCCGAGGTTGCCCCGGTCGTCGTGGTGACTGGTGTGTGGATTGACACCAAGGCTCCAAATTGTCACAGGCCCCTTTCCAGCATCTCAGCAAATGGTGCATGTCAGGGAAGGTCTGGAGTGTTTACTACTGCTCTGGTTCTCACAGGGATCTAATTTAACCACAGGAATGGAAGAATAAGGCTCTCGTAGGAGTGTAAATCATGTTATTCTATTGTATTGTTGTATGTTTTAATTCTGTCATGTATTGATTGCTGCTGCCTTCTTGGCCAGGTCTCCCTTGAAAAATAGACTCTGGGTCTCAATTGGTTTTTCCTGGTTAAATAAAGGTCAAGCAAATAAAAAGGAAACCATTAATAAATAGCCTTTACGTGACAGTAGATAGTAGCTGTAGAATATGATTGATGAGTTCACTTTAACTCACTAGGCTGTGGAGTCTTCAACTCATGTGTTGTGGTTCTGTGATGGCAAGACGATGAACAAGGCATCTGTAAGACCTCTCTTTTCTTTTTATTTCTATTTAACTAGACAAGTCAGTTAAGAACAAATTCTTATTTTCAATGACGGCCTAGGAACAGTGGGTTAACTGCCTTGTTCAGGGGCAGAACGACAGAATTGTACCTTGTCAGCTCGGGGATTCGAACTTGCAACCTTTCGTTTACTAGTCCAATGCTCTAGGCTACCCTTCCGCCGTCACCTTCTCCTCCTCTCCTCCTGGTCTATCCCCAGCTCCTGCGACACACAGCAGATTTTTCGCTGCTAAGATGGAGCGAGTCTATTGTCTGCTGGCATTAATGATGCCGTGGAAACCGTAGAGCACACAAGCACACACACACACACACACATACACACACACACACACACACTCACAGAGGAGTTGCTGTGTTTTATGAGCCATTAAAACTTTATTCATCCCTGCACTGAGGCAGTCTTTGGCCAGGGGTCGCCCTGCTTTAAATAAACTCTCTTCATTCCTACACACACACACACGTGCACGTGCGCACACACACAGAGCCCCCAATATCAGCATTCAGAAACGGCCCCTGGGACTTAACAGACTGTTTATTGTTTGATGTTTAACTTCAAGTTCATCATCTCTCTGTTTGTCTATGAGTCTGAGTACTAGTGGAGAGTTATGTCACTGTGTGTGTGTGTGTGTGTGTGTGTGTGTGTGTGTGTGTGTGTGTGTGTGTGTGTGTGTGTGTGTGTGTGTACGCGTACGTGCGTTCATGTGTGTAAATTTACCGTGAATATGGTCTCCACGAATGGGGAAACATTTCCTTCCTCTCCTCCATCTCCTCTCCCTCCTTTCCTCCATCTCTCCATCCCCTCTCCCTCATCTCTCCATCCTTCCATCCCCTTTCCCTCCTTTCCTCCATCTCTCCATCCCCTCTCCCTCATCTCTCCATCTCTCCATCCCCTCTCCCTCCTCTTCTCCATCTCTCCATCGCCCCTCATCTTCTCTTCTCGCCACATACTTAACTTTAATATTTAAAAGTTCACTGCCCTGCCTCATACTACACCATGGCCAGGCTGGGCTGGAGGCTGGCTGCAGGGACACTAGTATCCAGTCTGGAGGGTTGGCTCGCATGTTATGTTACAGCTGACCCTCATCTCAACTCTAACCCCTGACCCCTGGAGCTATCTGTCATGACAGGACAGGACAGTGGGCTGCTGGTTAACTCAACATGGAGACTGAGAGGGAAAGAGGAGGGGGGGGGCACCAAAACAGCAGACAGAGGTCTCATTTATCCTCCTCTCACTGTGTCCTTTTCTATTTTTTCTCTCCATCCCTCCTTCCCTCCTCTTTTGTTTTCACAGCAGTGAAGGAACGGTTGCCTTTTTCCCCCCTTTCTTCTCCTTTTCTTTTCACCCCTTCTTTTCATGGTGGTGGCAGGCGCACTTTGGCCATCCCAGGTACTGGCTGGAAACAGTGAGGATTCTGGGAGATGGTGAGATGAGGCTTTAATGAGAATGAGGCCTTCCCAGCTGGAGAGAAAAATATATGCAAATGAGATGTGTGAGCCAAGAGGACACTGGGATGAAGAACGTGTGGCAAACAGCAAGGGGCGAACTCCAGCTGACTACGGTCGCCTCCAAGGAGAGGAAGACGATCTGACGAATGGTAACAAAAGCATTCTCTTCGCTAGCTCTTCGCTCCTAACTCACAAGTGTAGCAAATGCCGCTTAGTGGCTATTGTTATTTTTATACCTTTGGAATGGAACATTCCATGAAGCCTTTACTTGGTTGGCACATATGAAGGACGGGGACATGGGGTTTCTGTGACGATGATGCTATAGGATCGATTGTGATTCATTTTTATTTGTTAGAGTAGTTGACGTTATGGTGTTACTATTTTAAGTCATGGTTATTTGTGATTATTTGTAAAAGTAATGATGTGTATTTTACTTGTAAATAGTGAGCAATATGTTAGGTGATATTTAGTTAACAACTGTAATTCGTCACGTTTTATAATTGGTGTATTTCTGAAAGTACATGTATTTATTTTAGAAAACTTCACACATTATATTAAATACAATGCAGTTGGAAAAACAAGCATTTCAATTCAATATAATTATTTGGACAATTGTGCGTTTAAAATTAACAGCCCGTTTATCAATCTCATTTGATGAAAAATAGTAGATCAGCAAAATTAAAATCTCGATTTTATGAAAATAAATTCATGAGCTTTGTGTTTCTAGTGCTTTATAAAATTGAAATAAATCAACATTTTAGTAACGTGGTCAAAAAAAAAAACTATTACAATTCAATCATGTAATTATTTACAGCGTTTCTTGGACTAGAATAAAAAAAACTAAAACCGCTCAAATGAGTCCTTCCTATAGCTGCCTTTACTTGATCATATAAACATTTCATCCCAAATGTACAATTAAACCTTTTACAGCTGCAATTATCCCAGGATACTATTTCACGCTCGTGCTTCTCTGCCATGGAATCTTAAAATGCCTTGTCGATTTTCGGTTCATTCTTTTTATAATTTATATATTTTTTTATTGATGCTGTGGTCTTCACACGTTATTGTACTTTTTTATTTTTAAATGTGTGATTCCCCAATATAATCTATTTTAATATGTACAATATTTCAATTGTAGAAATGTTTCAGTAAAGTATTTCACTGAATCTTTGACCTAAATTGATTGTATTAAAATCTTACTTTTCAATATGGATGATATGTTCTGTGTGAATCTACATTTAATTTCAACTGATGTAGAAATGTATTGCTTTGTTTTTTAACATTTAAAAAAAATGATTTCTAAAATGATTCCAATATTTAAACAAGCTTTAACGCGTCCATTTTGAATCCTGACCTTTCCTAAAAACACACATGCATATAGCCTGCAATTAACCTCTACATGAAGCTGCAATGTACCTGTTGCAAATCGCACGAATTCATCTAATGTGTGAGCGTTCATTAACTGCTATAACAAATGATCAGGCACACGTCGTATCGAACGTACTGTGTATGCAGATAGCTTGTTTCTAGGTTTTAATTTTGAGCGGCATACAGTCTTCCCGGCATTTGTACCCTATCCCGTGTTTACTACTGTAGCAAGCCTTGTCTGCTGTTGCTCGGAGCATCTCGACGGCCCGGGCTGGAATTATGCACTGTTAACTGGGCTGTCTAATTTGACTGTTGTTAAAAGGAGTCGAGGCGACGGACAAGGCACGAAATCTCGAGTGTGCTTCGAGCGTTGACTGGTAATCACCGAACTGCCTCGTTGTGCGACGTGCGACAATCGGACGCCCGCGCGCACGACGCGAGTAGAATCCTCTTTTCTCCGGTTCTCAGCCTCGTCGCCTGTCATGCCTCCAGGGCCGCAAGACATAAACAAGGAAACGGGGAAGGAAAATCCATTCAGTATTAGTGAGAAAATTAGAGTGACACCTGATGTTGTCGACTTTGACACGTGTTAATTGCTGCTCAGCTCTCCTCATTAAGAACGAGGAGAATTATTTTAGTGCTTCGGGGCCAATGCAGTGTTTTCTTATCTGTCTGTGTGTGAGGAAGGCAGCTAGTTACTCAGTGTTCAGCGATGCGGGCCGATGGAGGAATACACATTTGGTGGGTAAAATACAATATGTCAAATTAAAACGGATGGGCTCAAACATATGAAACAATAGTCTACCATTAAGTGTTTTATTCATGTTTATCCTACAAAAAAATATATATATAAAAGTTTGTATCCATCAAATGTCCTATCAATATCCTATCACAAAGCAATATATTTGAATAGCAAAATGTCGCATGCATAGTTCAATAGTAGCACATTGGCAACACTCATGTGAATGTCTGGCTGAATTTCAAGACAGTATTGCGTTTTTAGTTTTGTGACATTTGTTAAATATTGATTTCCTTGAAATCAAATCATTATTAGGTATTTTATTTTCAAAAAAATGATTGCCAATATTTAAGACTGTTCAATATTTAAATAATATATAGGCTACATTTATAACAACCACTGTAATCTTCTTATGATTATTAAAGTCTATTTAGAACAACAGCTAGACTGATAGATCACTATTATCTCAACATTACTGCTCTACCCAACACTTATATTCACATACAAATGATAGAGGTGATCAACTACACCTTTTAATGTAATATTATATTTCTCACATGATAGCAGTCTTATCTGGATGGTCAGGTATGTTCCTTTCACCCCATGGTTTCAACATCCCACCACAACTAATATACATTACCTCCTCTCCCTCTCCTCTCCTCTCCCCATCCTCTCCTCTCCTCAACCTCTCCCCATCCTCTCCTCTCCTCAACCTCTCCCCATCCTCTCCTCTCCTCAACCTCTCCCCATCCACTCCTCATCCTCTCCTCTCCTCTCCTCTCCTCTCCTCTCCTCTCCTCTCCTCTCCTCTCCTCTCCTCTCCTCTCCTCTCCTCTCCTCTCCTCTCCTCTCCTATCCTATCCTATCCTATCCTCTCCCTCTCCTCTCCTCTCCTCTCCTCATCCTCTCCCTATCCTCTCCTCATCCTCTCCCTCTCCTCTCCCCATCCTCTCCCCTCCTCTCCCCATCCTCTCCCTCTCCTCTCCCCATCCTCTCCCTCTCCTCTCCCCATCCTCTCCTCATCCTCTCCCTCTCCCTCTCCTCTCCCCATCCTCTCCTCATCCTCTCCCCATCCTCTCCTCATCTTATCCTCATCCTCTCCCTCTCCTCTCCCCATCCTCTCCTCATCCTCTCCCTATCCTCTCCTCATACTCTCCCTCTCCCTCTCCTCTCCTCATCCTCTCCCTATTCTCTCCCTTGATAAATGACTAGTTACCCAATGCCATTTATTTCTATGGCTGCTAGCTGCATGGTGAAATAATAAAGTATTTGTTATAGCTCTGCCCGGTACCACAATTGTTTATGACACCAGTAATGGCAGTAATTGTTATTGTTGGGATTACCTGTCAGCCAGGCCCGGCTGTAACCCTTGTCCCCCTGACAGGGAATGACAGGGAGGGGAGGGGACACACACGGCCCCGCCTGCCGTCTGTCCTAGCAGTCCTGATGACTTCTCCCTTGATAATCAGCTGCTATGGGCCAGGGATAATTCACCTGTCAATGCCACCTACTGAGACTGGAACAAGGATTGAACATGGATACACCATTCCACCAACGCCAAAACGGTGTCATTCATTTAGACAAAGACCATGGGAAAAATGGGAATGTGAGAGGAAAGAGATTGGGCGACAGATAGAGAGCGAGAGTGAGACAGACAGAGAGAGAGAGAGACAGAGAGAGAGAGAGTGAGACAGACAGAGAGAGAGAAAGAAAGAGCGAGAGAGACAAAGAGAGAGAGACAGAGAGAGAGCGAGAGAGAGAGAGAGAGACAGGGACAGAGACCGACAGAGAGATAAAGAGAGATAGAAACAGAGAGACAGAGAGAGAGAGAGAGAGACAGGGACAGAGAGAGACAGAGAGATAAGAGAGAGAGAGACAAAGAGAGAGAGACAGAGAGAGAACAGAGAGAGAGAGACAGAGAGACAGAGAGATAAAGAGAGAGAGAGAGAGAGAGAGAGAGAGAGAGAAAGAGATCGAGATAAAGAGAGAGAGAGAGAGAGAGACAGAGAGATAAAGAGAGAGAGAAAAAGAGAGAAAGAGAGAGAAAAAGAGAGAGAGAAAGAGAGAGAGACAGAGAGACAAGAGAGAGAGAGAGAGAGAGAGAGAGATGCATATCCTCCAGGTTCATTTTGTTTAAAAGTCTAAGAATGGAACTAAAAAATGAGAAGAACTTTACAAATACCACAGTGGCACCATGTGTGTTGGAAAGTGTTTAAATGGAAATAAACATGTTCTCATTCTGAGTAATGTACAGCAACAATTTTAGTTTATTTTATGAATTTGAGACTCAATAAATTCCAGTTTAAATAATGAAGTGTGATTTCCTTGGCTTTTGACTCTCCTCTTCATAGCTTGGACCCACACAGCAAAACAATAGCTTCATAATGACATAACAAATAGCTCCTATCCTTGACAATTGTATTGCTCCAAGTTGCCACTTGTCCTGCATGGAGGCAGATCAACCCAATACAGGTCAATCTGCTACTTGGAGGGTGGTAAACCCAACACAGTGCATCACAATCTACAAATGAAGAGCAGCATCCTCTCCTCTCCTCTCCTCTCCTCTCCTCTCCTCTCCTCTCCTCTCCTCTCATCTCCTCTCCTATCCTCTCCTCTCCTCCCCTCCCCTCTCCTCTCCTCTCCTCTCCTCTCCTCTCCTCTCCTCTCCTCTCCTCTCCTCTCCTCTCCTCTCCCCTCCCCTCCCCTCCTCTCCTCTCCTCTCCTCTCCTCTCCTCCATATGAAAACATGGTTACTGCAGCGGGCCTCTTGTCATTTTTATTCAGATGATATCATTAGGCTGCATATGCATTTATCACCGACTACAGGAATTAGGTTATAAACAAAACCATTCATTATGAGTTCCAGATGCAGGGGACCGTTGATTAAAGCTCTTTGAATGCATGTCCGTCGTCACACACGCTCGCACACACAGAAACACACGCACGGGCGCACGTAACACACAGAAACACACGCACGGGCGCACGTAACACACACACACACGTACAGAAACACATGCATGGGCGCACGTAACACACACAGAAACACACGTACAGGCGCACGTGACACACACACACACACAAACCCACAGATGGGTGGACATTAGGGAAAGAGAGGCCCATGTGAATGGGTGGAGGCTAGACATTAATGGAGATAATGATTGATTTTTCACCGAGCTGCGGTTTAATGGTATTGTTGTTTCTCAGAGTTATGTACGCCCATCCCTCCTGTGTCTCGTATCAAATTAACTCACACACACATTATTGGATCACACACTGCAGGCTAATGATTAGGAGAGATTGTTGTGATGTCTTTTTTCTCTCTAATAGGGCTTCTATTGATAATCTATGCACATCTAAGGTTGGAGGGTTCACATTGGCCTGTTGGTTTGCCATTACCTTCTGCATAGTTCATTTTAAGATGTGTACGGATCAAAGTGACCCTGTTGTTTCCCTGTTGGGGAACATGTTGACCCATGATGGAGACAACGGACAAATATCTTTCCTTTTTTGAAGATCTTTGTTCACCTTCATGTCTGTGTCAAAAGTTGAACTTCTGACAGAGACGGATGCTGCTTAGAAAAAAGAGACTACCGCCTCCCCATCACCCCCCCCAGTCCTGAAGATACAGCCTCCCCATCACCCCCCAGTCCTGAAGATACAGCCTCCCCATCACCCCCCAGTCCTGAAGATACTGCCTCCCCACCCCCCAGTCCTGAAGATACAGCCTCCCACCACCCCCTCCCCCAGTCCTGAAGATACAGCCTCCCCATCACCCCCCCAGTCCTGAAGATACAGCCTCCCACCACCCCCTCCCCCAGTCCTGAAGATACAGCCTCCCCATCACCCCCCCCCCCCCCCAGTCCTGAAGATACAGCCTCCCACCACCCCCTCCCCCAGTCCTGAAGATACAGCCTCCCCATCACCCCCCCCCCCCCCAGTCCTGAAGATACAGCCGCCCTCCCTCATAATCTAAAAGAGATAATTGTTTGGCTGGAGATTGTCCGAATGTGTGTGTGTGTGTGTGTGTGTGTGTGTGTGTGTGTGTGTGTGTGTGTGTGTGTGTGTGTGTGTGCGCGTGCGTGTGTGTGTGCCTGGCAGACCTCCCTCTGTAACAGGTGCCAGAAGAAGTGGTTCATAAACACAACTGCTTTGGGACAAGCTGGTCGCTCTCTCCAAATAATAGATTTTGGCTGTGTCCACCTCTGCTGTTAACATTAAAGTACACTCAGTCTCCAGCGACACCATCAATGGCCAGGGCTGTCCAGGACAAAACAGACTTTATCCAATTAACCCCTGGTACTGTCTCCATTCTTCTACCTGCCTTGTGGTTCTTCTGCCCACCTCACAGAATGAACAACGTCACTGATTCACCATAACAGCCCAACTCCTCCACCTCATCTTCTGCTGACCTATAACAGCCCCAACTCCTCCATAACTCCTCCACCTCATCATCTGCTGACCTATAACAGCCCAACTCCTCCACCTCATTATCTGCTGACCTATAAAAGCCCAACTCCTCCATAACTCCTCCACCTCATCATCTTCTGACCTATAAAAGCCCAACTCCTCCATAACTCCTCCACCTCATCATCTGCTGACCTATAACAGCCCAATTCCTCCACCTTATCTTCTGCTGACCTATAACAGCCCCACTCCTCCACCGTATCTTCTGCTGACCTATAACAGCCCCAACTCCTCCACCTTATCTTCTGCTGACCTATAACAGGCCAACTCCTCCACCTTATCTTCTGCTGACCTATAACAGCCCCAACTCCTCCACCTTATCTTCTGCTGACCTATAACAGCCCCAACTCCTCCACCTTATCATCTGCTGACCTATAACAGGCCAACTCCTCCACCTTATCTTCTGCTTACCTATAACAGCCCCAACTCCTCCACCTTATCATCTGCTGACCTATAACAGGCCAACTCCTCCACCTTATCTTCTGCTGACCTATAACAGCCCAACTCCTCCACCTTATCTTCTGCTGACCTATAACAGCCCAACTCCTCCACCTTATCTTCTGCTGACCTATAACAGCCCCAACTCCTCCACCTTATCTTCTGCTGACCTATCTATCTATCTACCTATCTATCTATCTATCTATCTATCTATCTATCTATCTATCTATCTATCTATCTATAACATGACATCTAACTCTCTCTCTCTCTCTCTCTCTCTCTCTCTCTCTCTCTCTCTCTCTTCCTCTCTCTCTCTCTCTTTTGTTCCCTCTCTCCTCTTCTCTCTTGCTCTGGGTCTGATGGTCTCTCTCTGCGGCTCGGTAATAAGGGCCAGATGGAAAGGAGAGGGAGGAGGGGAAAAGGAGGAGGAGAGAATGGTGTGCTGGGCCTGGTCTGATGGGTCCTGAGAACACAGGGAGCTGTCAGCCCTGTGGAGAGAGAGGAATTCTCATGTAATAAAATAGGGATTTATCACCACTCTACCACAGAGAAGAGAGAGAGAAGGAGAGGCACAGAAGTAGAGAGAGGAAGAGAGAGAACTACAACATAGAAAGATACAGAATGAGAGAATATGTGAGAAAGCCACCTAGGCCCTATATCACTGTGACCAGATGAGAGAAGGCTGAAGGGAAATAGAGAGAGAGAGAATGACAGAAGGCTGAAGAGAATCTTAGAGGTGTGTTTTTGGTTGTTGAGTCAGTTAAAACCCTTCACATGTCAATCTGTCTAAAATAATGAATATTTAGGCTATTTAGCTAGCTGACTCATTAGCTGTGTTCGAATACTCATACTAACTGCACTAACCGTATTATTTGTGACGTGACTTGAGTATATAGTATGTTTATTGGTCATAGTATGGATAGAGGTAGTGTGCCAAAAGTTCCCAGATGATTATCCTTACGAACCGCATTACAGCAGTATGTACTGGTATGTTAGCTAGCTACCTAACGTTAGTTGGCTACTAATATATTGGTATGTTAGCTAGCTACCTAACGTTAGTTGGCTACTAATATATTGAACTTGCCAGGCAGTATATTAATAACTATCTGCTATCTAACTAGCTACCTAACGTTAGTTGGCTACTAATATATTGAACTTGCCAGGCAGTATATTAATAACTATCTGCTATCTAACTAGCCACCTTAACGTTAGTTGGCTACTAATATATTGGTATGTTAGCTAGCTACCTAACGTTAGTTGGCTACTAATATATTGAACTTGCCAGGCAGTATATTAGTAACTATCTGCTATCTAACTAGCTACCTAACGTTAGTTGGCTACTAATATATTGAATTTGCCAGGCAGTATATTAGTAACTATCTGCTATCTAACTAGCTACCTAACGTTAGTTGGCTACTAATATATTGAATTTGCCAGGCAGTATATTAGTAACTATCTGCTATCTAACTAGCTACCTAACGTTAGTTGGCTACTAATATATTGAATTTGCCAGGCAGTATATTAGTAACTATCTGCTATCTAACTAGCTACCTAACGTTAGTTGGCTACTAATATATTGAACTTGCCAGGCAGTATATTAATAACTATCTGCTATCTAACTAGCTACCTTAACGTTAGTTGGCTACTAATATATTGGTATGTTAGCTAGCTACCTAACGTTAGTTGGCTACTAATATATTGAACTTGCCAGGCAGTATATTAATAACTATCTTCTATCTAACTAGCTACCTAACGTTAGTTGGCTACTAATATATTGAATTTGCCAGGCAGTATATTAGTAACTATCTGCTATCTAACTAGCTACCTAACGTTAGTTGGCTACTAATATATTGAATTTGCCAGGCAGTATATTAGTAACTATCTGCTATCTAACTAACTACCTTTAACATTTATTGACTTGATTATTTACATCATTCTTAGCTAAGTGGTTATAGTCGTGTATTTCAATCTCCTCCGATTTCAGAGCACTCTCGCGCAGAATAACGGATGAATTTACGAATGCTCAAAACCCGTTGAATATGGCCGGTGTCAGTAAACGTTGGCAAAAAGAAGCGTAGTTAAATTGTTGCCGGCTACAAAGTTACAGTCACCAACACTCTGGATAATATGAAAACAGCCTAACCAGCTTGGCTAGGGTGCCCAAGCTAATTGGTTAACGTTGGCTAGCTACTTCCAGACACAAATGAGAGAAACACCCCACTCTGTATGTTGTCTTTGTGAACTCTATAGTGTTTTCATCAGTGATTATTTTTGTTTGCTTGACTTTGAGTTGGGTTAACCTGACGTTAACCAGTTAGCTTGGGGGCTTGACTTTGAGTTGGGTTAACCTGACGTTAACCAGTTAGCTTGGGGGCTTGACTTTGAGTTGGGTTAACCTGACGTTAACCAGTTAGCTTGGGGGCTTGACTTTGAGTTAGGTTAACCTGACGTTAACCAGTTAGCTTGGGGGCTTGACTTTGAGTTGGGTTAACCTTACGTTAACCAGTTAGCTTGGGGGCTTGACTTTGAGTTGGGTTAACCTGACGTTAACCAGTTAGCTTGGGGGCTTGACTTTGAGTTGGGTTAACCTGACGTTAACCAGTTAGCTTGGGGGCTTGACTTTGAGTTGGGTTAACCTGACGTTAACCAGTTAGCTTGGGGGCTTGACTTTGAGTTGGGTTAACCTGACGTTAACCAGTTAGCTTGGGGGCTTGACTTTGAGTTGGGTTAACCTGACGTTAACCAGTTAGCTTGGGGGCTTGACTTTGAGTTGGGTTAACCTGACGTTAACCAGTTAGCTTGGGGGCTTGACTTTGAGTTGGGTTAACCTGACGTTAACCAGTTAGCTTGGGGGCTTGACTTTGAGTTGGGTTAACCTAACGTTAACCAGTTAGCTTGGGGGCTTGACTTTGAGTTGGGTTAACCTGACGTTAACCAGTTAGCTTGGGGGCTTGACTTTGAGTTGGGTTAACCTGACGTTAACCAGTTAGCTTGGGGGCTTGACTTTGAGTTGGGTTAACCTGACGTTAACCAGTTAGCTTGGGGGCTTGACTTTGAGTTGGGTTAACCTAACGTTAACCAGTTAGCTTGGGGGCTTGACTTTGAGTTGGGTTAACCTGACGTTAACCAGTTAGCTTGGGGGCTTGACTTTGAGTTGGGTTAACCTGACGTTAACCAGTTAGCTTGGGGGCTTGACTTTGAGTTGGGTTAACCTGACGTTAACCAGTTAGCTTGGGAGCTTGACTTTGAGTTGGGTTAACCTGACGTTAACCAGTTAGCTTGGGGGCTTGACTTTGAGTTGGGTTAACCTGACGTTAACCAGTTAGCTTGGGGGCTTGACTTTGAGTTGGGTTAACCTGACGTTAACCAGTTAGCTTGGGGGCTTGACTTTGAGTTGGGTTAACCTGACGTTAACCAGTTAGCTTGGGGGCTTGACTTTGAGTTGGGTTAACCTGACGTTAACCAGTTAGCTTGGGGGCTTGACTTTGAGTTGGGTTAACCTGACGTTAACCAGTTAGCTTGGGGGCTTGACTTTGAGTTGGGTTAACCTGACGTTAACCAGTTAGCTTGGGGGCTTGACTTTGAGTTGGGTTAACCTAACGTTAACCAGTTAGCTTGGGGGCTTGACTTTGAGTTGGGTTAACCTGACGTTAACCAGTTAGCTTGGGGGCTTGACTTTGAGTTGGGTTAACCTGACGTTAACCAGTTAGCTTGGGGGCTTGACTTTGAGTTGGGTTAACCTGACGTTAACCAGTTAGCTTGGGGGCTTGACTTTGAGTTGGGTTAACCTGACGTTAACCAGTTAGCTTGGGGGCTTGACTTTGAGTTGGGTTAACCTGACGTTAACCAGTTAGCTTGGGGGCTTGACTTTGAGTTGGGTTAACCTAACGTTAACCAGTTAGCTTGGGGGCTTGACTTTGAGTTGGGTTAACCTGACGTTAACCAGTTAGCTTGGGGGCTTGACTTTGAGTTGGGTTAACCTAACGTTAACCAGTTAGCTTGGGGGCTTGACTTTGAGTTGGGTTAACCTGACGTTAACCAGTTAGCTTGGGGGCTTGACTTTGAGTTGGGTTAACCTAACGTTAACCAGTTAGCTTGGGGGCTTGACTTTGAGTTGGGTTAACCTGACGTTAACCAGTTAGCTTGGGGGCTTGACTTTGAGTTGGGTTAACCTGACGTTAACCAGTTAGCTTGGGGGCTTGACTTTGAGTTGGGTTAACCTGACGTTAACCAGTTAGCTTGGGGGCTTGACTTTGAGTTGGGTTAACCTAACGTTAACCAGTTAGCTTGGGGGCTTGACTTTGAGTTGGGTTAACCTGACGTTAACCAGTTAGCTTGGGGGCTTGACTTTGAGTTGGGTTAACCTAACGTTAACCAGTTAGCTTGGGGGCTTGACTTTGAGTTGGGTTAACCTAACGTTAACCAGTTAGCTTGGGGGCTTGACTTTGAGTTGGGTTAACCTGACGTTAACCAGTTAGCTTGGGGGCTTGACTTTGAGTTGGGTTAACCTAACGTTAACCAGTTAGCTTGGGGGCTTGACTTTGAGTTGGGTTAACCTAACGTTAACCAGTTAGCTTGGGGGCTTGACTTTGAGTTGGGTTAACCTGACGTTAACCAGTTAGCTTGGGGGCTTGACTTTGAGTTGGGTTAACCTAACGTTAACCAGTTAGCTTGGGGGCTTGACTTTGAGTTGGGTTAACCTGACGTTAACCAGTTAGCTTGGGGGCTTGACTTTGAGTTGGGTTAACCTAACGTTAACCAGTTAGCTTGGGGGCTTGACTTTGAGTTGGGTTAACCTAACGTTAACCAGTTAGCTTGGGGGCTTGACTTTGAGTTGGGTTAACCTGACGTTAACCAGTTAGCTTGGGGGCTTGACAGCCATTGAACGCTCAACACTAGTCCAGTGTGCGTTCTGAACGCTCCGAGAGCAAAATTCTCTGGATTTATGAACAGACAATCTAACAATACTCTGGATTTTTGAACGGATAATCTAACAATACTTTGAATTTATGAACAGACAATCTAACAATAATCTGGATTTATGAACAGACAATCTAACAAAACTCTGAATTTATGAACAGACAATCTAACAAAAATCTGGATTTACCAACGCCCAGAGAGCACTCTGACACTCCAGATTGACGAACACACCCGAAATCGTTAAATGTTTAGTTAGTCATTTGTTAAACTAACAAGTTGTCAAGAGGTTGCATAGCAACCAACATCAACTTCTGGTAGACATGCGAAGCTCTAGTACGCTCAACTGAAACAATACAGTGAGTTTACAGTAAACTAAAATGAACTAAAAGTACACAGCATGTAGTATATAATCATTAGTATATCACACAATCGGCCCAGCGTCGTCTGGATTTGACCGGGGTAGGCCGTCATTGTAAATAAGAATTTGTTCTTAACTGCCTAGTTAAATAAAACTGCCTATTTAAATAAAAGTTAAATCAATTAAAAAATATACATATTAAAAATTAAGTATGTAGTATACAGTATGTTAGTATGGGTATTCGAAAACAGATATTGATCCTGCTCTGTAGAATACACCTCCGGACGGTTGAGAGCCACACACTGAGCTTTGTTCCAAAGATGAAATAAACCGAACCAATGAGGCTAACATATCAATCAGACCATGTTTATTTTATGGAACATTTATTTTTCGACAGGGAGTCATGCTGAGGCCAAGGTCTCTTTTCCAGATGAGCTCTTTAATTACAAACAAATATATATATATACTTATCAATACACAAAAAAGAAAACGCAGGAAACAAACCCACTCAATGTCAACTGAGATCGCAACGCGCAACACTGAGTTGCGTTCAGAGAGCAAGCGTTAAACAACGAGGCTGAACCTCTTCCGACTGGGCAGAATGAAGGTGCTAAAATAGTCGCTCCTCTCCTCACAATAGCCTGTGTAATTGAATCCAGAATGTGGAGGATTTGATAGATTGCTTGACCCTGTAGGAATGTTAAGGTCATAAATGTTCAGTATGTTTTGGCCCGTGTGTGTGTGTGTGTGTGTGTGTGTGTGTGTGTGTGTGTGTGTGTGTGTGTGCGTGCGCGCGCGCGTGTGTGTGTGTGTGCGTGCGGGTGCGTGTGTGCGTACGTGCGTGTGTTTGTGTGTGTGTGTGTGTGTGTGTGTGCGTGTGTGTGTGTGTGTGTGTGTGTGTGTGTGTGTGTGTGTGTGTGTGTGTGTGTGTGTGTGCCCTCAGCACTGTAGATACAGGACCTGACATTTAATAGCATGGAGTCAGTAAGGTCATGAGTCGTAGATTTGTCCACATGATGGACTTTCAGAGTTGTGTTATGATGGTAAGTTCACACACTCACACACACCTGCTGTTCCATACCTCCCCACTGCTAGATAAAATAGGCTATAAATCTGTCTGCTGTATGTAGCTAGCTTCACCAACACGTACATGCTGGTTTACATTAAAGGGGTAAACCTCATAGGCTGGGCAACCTATTCCCTATATGATGCACTACATATTACCAGACCCCTATGGGCCCTGGTTCATAGGGGTCTGGGAATAGGGTGTCATTTAGGACATAACGAGAGAAGAAGAGATGCCTTCAGCATTACCAAGATATATTCCATGTTGAAGCACCAGCGAGAGCAGTAGAGATGCCTTCAGCATTACCAAGATATATTCCATGTTGAAGCACCAGCGAGAGCAGTAGAGATGCCTTCAGCATTATCAAGATATATTCCATGTTGAAGCACCAACGAGAGCAGTAGAGATGACGATAGCATTACCAAGATATATTCCATGTTGAAGCACCAATGAGAGCAGTAGAGATGCCTTCAGCATTACCAAGATATATTCCATGTTGAAGCACCAACGAGAGCAGTAGAGATGACGATAGCATTACCAAGATATATTCCATGTTGAAGCACCAGCGAGAGCAGTAGAGATGACGATAGCATTACCAAGATATATTCCATGTTGAAGCACCAGCGAGAGCAGTAGAGATGCCTTCAGCATTACCAAGATATATTCCATGTTGAAGCACCAGCGAGAGCAGTAGAGATGATGATAGCATTACCAAGATATATTCCATGTTGAAGCACCAACGAGAGCAGTAGAGATGACGATAGCATTACCAAGATATATTCCATGTTGAAGCACCAGCGAGAGCAGTAGAGATGCCTTCAGCATTACCAAGATATATTCCATGTTGAAGCACCAGCGAGAGCAGTAGAGATGACGATAGCATTACCAAGATATATTCCATGTTGAAGCACCAGCGAGAGCAGTAGAGATGACGATAGCATTACCAAGATATATTCCATGTTGAAGCACCAGCGAGAGCAGTATAGATGACGATAGCATTACCAAGATACATTCCATGTTGAAGCACCAACGAGAGCAGTAGAGATGCCTTCAGCATTACCAAGATATATTCCATGTTGAAGAACCAACGAGAGCAGTAGAGATGCCTTCAGCATTACCAAGATATATTCCATGTTGAAGCACCAGCGAGAGCAGTAGAGATGCCTTCAGCATTACCAAGATATATTCCATGTTGAAGCACCAGCGAGAGCAGTAGAGATGACGATAGCATTACCAAGATATATTCCATGTTGAAGCACCAGCGAGAGCAGTAGAGATGACGATAGCATTACCAAGATATATGCCATGTTGAAGCACCAGCGAGAGCAGTAGAGATGACGATAGCATTACCCACCATATTCCCATGTGTGTGCAGTGTGATGGTACCCTTCAGGATCAGCATTCTCCAACATGTTCAACCAATGGTGTGGGACCGTTGTGGACATTAGAGTCTCTCTCGCGGTCTCAGACAAAGTTACATATTATTTGTTGTTGTGATTGATCACTTTAATAAATAGTGGGTGTGACCCAAATGGCACCATTTTCCCTCCATAGTGCACTACTTTAGGACAGAGCTACAGATGGAGGATCTTAATTTGAGCCAGTTTACTACAGCAGGGAAATAACTCTGCAGCAACGGGATATGTGAATTAATATGTGGATTATTATTATTATATCGGTTGGCTAGGTTACGACGATCGATTAATATATATTTACTGTATCAGCTAAAAGAAGACAAATTTAGATTTTTCCCAGCCTGCTCTAGTCTGCTGGCAACGTCTCTCAGCAGACGTTTTGGGGTTACGACCTGTCGTTTATAATATCGCTGTTTGATTACGTCAAGCTTTGATTGACCTTAGTAACTCTGTGCTATTAAATGGCAGGTCCTATATTACCAGCGCTGAGGGAAGAGAAACACACAGTCCAACACACACATACTAACCCCAATCCAGCCCAGAAACTAGGGGGCACCGCAAGGTCAACTCAACGTAAACAGAGTGCCGTCTCACGATTTATGAAGTCAGCCACCACTAAAACAAGAGGCCTACTTTGGTTGGTAATTAGGCCCAGACATGGGGGTATGTTGTTTTCTCTGTCGTCTGTCAATGGGCTGGGGGATATGCTGGCTGGGGGGTATGCTGGCTGGGGGGTATGCTGGGCTGGAGGGTATGCTGGGCTGGAGGGTATGCTGGGCTGGAGGGTATGCTGGGCTGGGGGGTATGCTGGGCTGGAGGGTATGCTGGGCTGGGGGGTATGCTGGTTGGGGGGTATGCTGGCTGGGGGGTATGCTGGGCTGGGGAGTATGCTGGGCTGGACGGTATGCTGGGCTGGAGGGTATGCTGGGCTGGAGGGTATGCTGGGCTGGGGGGTATGCTGGGCTGTGGGGTATGCTGGGCTGGGGGGTATGCTGGCTGGAGGGTATGCTGGGCTGGGGGGTATGCTGGGCTGGAGGGTATGCTGGGCTGGGGGGTATGCTGGGCTGGAGGGTATGGATAAAACAGGGCCCTCTATTTTTTTATTTAGTTTACCTTTATTTATCTAAGCAAGTCAGTTAAGAACAAATTCTTATTTTCAATGACGGCCTAGGAACAGTGGGTTAACTGGTCTAGGAACAGTGGGTTAACTGGTCTAGGAACAGTGGGTTAACTGGTCTAGGAACAGTGGGTTAACTGGCCTAGGAACAGTGGGTTAACTGCCTTGTTCAGGGGCAGAACGACAGATTTCTTTACCTTAACAGCTTGGTAATTTGATCTTGAAACCTTTCGGTTACTAGTCCAACGCTCTAACCACTAGGCTACCTTCCACCCCAGACCCCAGGATAGGGCCCTCTATCCCCAGACCCCAGGATAGGGCCCTCTATCCCCAGACCCCAGGACAGGGCCCTCTATCCCCAGACCCCAGGATAGGGCCCTCTATCCCCAGACCCCAGGACAGGGCCCTCTATCCCAGACCCCAGGATAGGGTCCTCTATCCCTAACCCCAGGTTAAAACAGGGCCCTCTATCCCCAGACCCCAGGACAGGGCCCTCTATCCCCAGACCCCAGGATAGGGCCCTCTATCCCCAGACCCCAGGACAGGGCCCTCTATCCCAGACCCCAGGATAGGGCCCTCTATCCCCAGACCCCAGGACAGGGCCCTCTATCCCCAGACCCCAGGTTAAAACAGGGCCCTCTATCCCCAGACCCCAGGTTAAAACAGGGCCCTCTATCCCCAGACCCCAGGTTAAAACAGGGCCCTCTATCCCCAGACCCCAGGACAGGGCCCTCTATCCCCAGACCCCAGGACAGGGCCCTCTATCCCCAGACCCCAGGACAGGGCCCTCTATCCCCAGACCCCAGGACAGGGCCCTCTATCCCCAGACCCCAGGACAGGGCCCTCTATCCCCAGACCCCAGGACAGGGCCCTCTATCCCCAGACCCCAGGACAGGGCCCTCTATCCCAGACCCCAGGACAGGGCCCTCTATCCCCAGACCCCAGGACAGGGCCCTCTATCCCCAGACCCCAGGTTAAAACAGGGCCCTCTATCCCCAGACCCCAGGACAGGGCCCTCTATCCCCAGACCCCAGGTTAAAACAGGGCCCTCTATCCCCAGACCCCAGGACAGGGCCCTCTATCCCCAGACCCCAGGTTAAAACAGGGCCCTCTATCCCCAGGCCCCAGGACAGGGCCCTCTATCCCCAGACCCCAGGTTATAACAGGACCCTCTATCCCCAGACCCCAGGTTAAAACAGGACCCTCCATCCCCAGACCCCAGGACAGGGCCCTCTATCCCCAGACCCCAGGTTAAAACAGGGCCCTCTATCCCCAGACCCCAGGACAGGGCCCTCTATCCCCAGACCCCAGGTTAAAACAGGGCCCTCTATCCCAGACGCATAAATATTTCCCTTTCTATTTTCCAAAATAGCTTTTAAGTTTTATGGCCCTGATATTAAGTGCATATGTTTTACAAGACATTGTGTCCTCTGCCTAACCCCTGGGTTCACCGCCAGGCCCGCTTTCTGCTTCTACTATGAAGGAGAGAAGGAGGTTTGACTGGAGGTCCCCTGAGGCCTCCTCCTCTTAGCACCCCTGGCCTTGGCCCCCCTCTCCTCTCTGCTCTCTCTACTCCCTCTCCCTCTCCCTCTCCTCTCTGCTCTCTCTACCCCCTCTCCCTCTCCTCTCTGCTCTCTCTACTCCCTCTCCCTCTCCCTCTCCTCTCTGCTCTCTCTACTCCCTCTCCCTCTCCTCTCTGTTCTCTCTACTCCCTCTATGCTTCCCTCTCCCTCTCCTCTCTGTTCTCTCTACTCCCTCTATGCTTCCCCCTCTCCCTCTCCTCTCTGCTCTCTCTACTCCCTCTCCCTCTCCCTCTCCTCTCTGCTCTCTCTACTCCCTCTCCCTCTCCTCTCTGTTCTCTCTACTCCCTCTATGCTTCCCTCTCCCTCTCCTCTCTGTTCTCTCTACTCCCTCTATGCTTCCCCCTCTCCCTCTCCTCTCTGCTCTCTCTACTCCCTCTCCCTCTCCCTCTCCTCTCTGCTCTCTCTACTCCCTCTCACTCTCCCTCTCCTCTCTGCTCTCTCTACTCCCTCTATGCTTCCCTCTCCCTCTCCTCTCTGTTCTCTCTACTCCCTCTATGCTTCCCTCTCCCTCTCCTCTCTGCTCTCTCTACTCCCTCTCCCTCTCCCTCTCCTCTCTGTTCTCTCTACTCCCTCTATGCTTCCCTCTCCCTCTCCTCTCTGTTCTCTCTACTCCCTCTATGCTTCCCTCTCCCTCTCCTCTCTGTTCTCTCTACTCCCTCTATGCTTCCCTCTCCCTCTCCTCTCTGTTCTCTCTACTCCCTCTACCACATTTCACATCACTAGTTAGTGAGTCAGGAAAATTTAATTTTGATTTGAGCATGAAAAACAAATACATCTCTTTTTTTACGAACAATTTTAGTGAACCGTTTTCTTCTTTCATTTAAATGTCCTTCACTGATTCTATTTTTCATCCTTCAATCACTGCAATCAAGAGAATACACTAGACTCCAAGTGTACTGTCCGAGTCCAGATATCAGATAGCATAGCCTCCCATGAAATACTGCACAATAAAATCCCCTTCCATATATCTCTCCCTCCCATGCTCTACTTGAGATGCATTCTCTTGTCTGCTGTCTTCAGATTGAGTTCCAAAGCAGTGGTGAGTTACTACTCACAGTCCGCCCGCCCCACGCATCACGATTTATCACCGTGGAAACTCACTCTGAATGGAGGGGGGAAAGGTCTGAGCTGAAAGAGAAGGGAGGAGAGGAAGAGGTGGGGCGTGGAGTGGAGGAGAGAGAAGGGAGGAGAGGAAGAGGTGGGGAGTGGAGTGGAGGAGGTGGGTAGTGGAGTGGAGGAGAGAGAAGGGAGGAGAGGAAGAGGTGGGGAGTGGAGTGAAGGAGAGAGAAGGGAGGAGAGGAAGAGGTGGGGAGTGGAGTGGAGGAGGTGGGGAGTGGAGTGGAGGAGAGAGAAGGGAGGAGAGGAAGAGGTGGGGAGTGGAGTGGAGGAGAGAGAAGGGAGGAGAGGAAGAGGAAGAGGTGGGGAGTGGAGTGGAGTGGAGGAGAGAGAAGGGAGGAGAGGAAGAGGTGGGGAGTGGAGTGGAGGAGAGAGAAGGGAGGAGAGGAAGAGGTGGGGAGTGGAGTGGAGGAGAGAGAAGGGAGGAGAGGAAGAGGTGGGGAGTGGAGTGGAGGAGAGAGAAGGGAGGAGAGGAAGAGGAAAAGGTGGGGAGTGGAGTGGAGGAGAGAGAAGGGAGGAGAGGAAGAGGTGGGGAGTGGAGTGGAGTGGAGTGGAGGAGAGAGAAGGGAGGAGAGGAAGAGGTGGGGAGTGGAGTGGAGTGGAGTGGAGTGGAGGAGAGAGAAGGGAGGAGAGGAAGAGGTGGGGAGTGGAGTGGAGTGGAGGAGAGAGAAGGGAGGAGAGGAAGAGGTGGGGAGTGGAGTGGAGGAGAGAGAAGGAAGGAGAGGAAGAGGTGGGGAGTGGAGTGGAGTGGAGGAGAGGAGAGAGAACGGAGGAGAGGAAGAGGTGGGGTGTGGTGTGGAGTGGAGTGGAGTGGAGTGGAGTGGAGGAGAGAGAAGGAAGGAGAGGAAGAGGTGGGGAGTGGAGTGGAGGAGAGAGAAGGGAGGAGAGGAAGAGGTGGGGAGTGGAGTGGAATGGAGGAGAGAGAAGGGAGGAGAGGGAAGAGGTGGGGAGTGGAGTGGAGGAGAGAGAAGGGAGGAGAGGAAGAGGTGGGGAGTGGAGTGGAGGAGAGAGAAGGGAGGAGAGGAAGAGGTGGGGAGTGGAGTGGAGGAGAAAGAAGGGAGGATAGTGGAAGAGAGGAGGAAGTGAGAGGCGGGCGGGAAGAGAATGGAAGAGAGTGGAGGAGAGGAGAAGAGGAGGAGAGAAGGGGAGGAGGGTGGAGAGGAGAAGGGGGAGGGAAGGATGAGGAGGATAGAAGAGAGAGCAGGAGAAGAGTGAGGAACGAGGAGGTTGAGGAGGGGTATAAGGAGACTTGAGCTAGTCACTGAGAGAGAAGGAAGGAGAGGAGGAGAGGAGAGGAAAGGAGAGAGGAGGAGAAGAGTGAGGAAGAGGACATTGAGGATGGGTAAGGAGACTTGAGCTAGTCACTGAGAGAGAAGGAAGGAGAGGAGGAAAGGAGAGAGGAAGAGAAGAGTGAGGATTAGGAGACTAGTAACATGGGGCCCTGTGGTCCTGCCCCACCCAGGGACAAATTGATGTCAAGTCGTGCTGTCCATCAGGATTAAAGGTCTGTTTGCTCTCTGCTCACGTGGATTTGGGGACAAAACACTTTCGGGTCCCCTCACTTCCTTCCCACAAAGAAGTATCTGGAGTGGGCTGTGTTAACACATGGGGCAGGAAGGACTAATCTCAGCTGCTCATCTGAACACACAGGTCACATAGCGAGGGGGGGACTGACTTTTTGGCTTCCTTCTTCTTTATCCCTTGTGGGCCAACATTTACAAGCTTGTTTGATTTGGTTCTTGGGATGAACATCCTTAGGGAGACCTATCAAACACACACTAATACACACACACACACACACACACACACACACACACACACACACACACACACACACACACTCACACACACACACACACACACACTCACACACACACACTCACACACACACACACACACACACACACACACACACACACACACACACACACACACACACACACACACACACACACACACACACACACACACACACACACACACACACCCTTGGGGAGGGAGATATCAAAGGCTTAAATCCATTAGTTTTGTTCTTCTC
>NC_092147.1:88601852-88641852 GCF_045791955.1 Oncorhynchus clarkii lewisi | reverse complement strand
GCGATGGTGAGCGATGGTGAGCGATGGTGAGCGACGGTGAGCGATGGTGAGCGATGGTGAGCGATGGTGAGCGATGGTGAGCGATGGTGAGCGATGGTGAGCGTGTAGACAGTAAATACATGGAGCAGTCAGACAGTCTCCCTGAAATGGTTCTGATTGGACAATAACAGCATCCATCCTTGACATGATTCTGGGGTTCTGTAGAACAAGCTAAGCAGGCAAATAACTAACAATAGCTAAGGAGGAATCTGTCAGAAATGGCGCCCTATTGCCTACCATATATAGTGTCGTACTTTTGACCAGAACCTTATCAGCCTTGGTCAAAAGTAATGTACAATATAGTGATTAGGGTGCCATTTCAGACGCAGCTGGTGTCTTGCTGTGTGATAAACACGCAGGGCGTGAAGGTGGTAACGCATCCTCGCGGCGCCGCAGATTGACAAGGTGAGAGCGCTTCTCGCTGACATTTTCTTAACCCATCACTGACGTGCGACTGATGAATTATGCTGCTGTACAGGGTGAGATGCGTGCGTGAGTGTTAGTAGTGGTTTTATCCATTATTGCAGAGAAGCAACAATTATTGTTTTTAAACACAACACATTAACAAACAGTTACTCCATTTTCGTTTGAGACATTGATTTAAAAAAAGTATTTTTAGGTTTAAATGTCAAGACTCGAAGACATAGATACGTATCTTTAGGCCAGACAATATATTCTCTTTTTGGAGACTTGACAAATATGCAGCAATGGACGTGCTTGCTTAGATATTAGATCAATCTGTCCACGCGCACTGAAGCCGAGGCATTAGAAGAATGTGTGAAGCATGTGAATCCGTATTAACCCCTGATGAAGATGGGAAGACACATATTGACCTCTCTAACTCGCTATTTTACGCTAATCTAGCCCATTATACGTCAAGTGGCGCCTTTGGTGGCACATTTAAGCATGGACCGACAGTTGTAATGACCACGTTATGTAATGGTATGTTAAGCAATACACAACGATATTACACACTTTGGATTCCCATACAGCTTGAAAATAGCCACATGAGTGTAGGACTAATTCTCAATGAATCATGGTGCTCAGATTACTGTATTCAATTAAACAAGACGTTCCCCCTAACAACACTATTTTACATCCAATGACAAAACTGCAGATGTAAAAGTCAGGAATTATACATATTTTGGGCAAGTTAATTAATAAATAAACGACTAGAAGACGTGTTATCAGGCCTGAGTTTTACCACTATTGTACCATGGCTGGAATTCATCTCTGTTCTGTCTCCATTTGCGTCCTGCGCTGATTACTTACGCGGGACAGTTCTGCTCCTAGGATGTAGTCTGTACAACCTGCTACAACATTCAGTAAAAAGGTGAAACAAAGTTGAGCTGCTGTAACTTTCAAGCCTGCGGAGGGATACAGTTTAATGAAAGGCATAACTGTACCGGCGCAGTTATCCATTAGCTAATAAGTAGTGAAGGAAGGCGTCAGTAAATCACTGCGTTTAAAGCCTTGACAGAGAGTATATGTTTTCCAGCTGGGTGAGACCGACAAAAAATCACACAAACAACTTTGAAGGTCTCGAATTCCCCTCAATCTGAGTGAGAGCTTATGCTTTGCTATTATATATACGGAATTAACGGTCTGACAATACGATAACAACAATATTAGTAACTTTTCATATTTTTAACAATACTACTACTACTACTACTACTACTAATAATAATATTTTATTTTAATACAGAATAATACTTGGTGAAAGATGTGATTAGAACATGTTTAATAATGCTTATGTTAATATTAATGCGAAAAGCCTACAATGATAATCATCATCATAATAATAATTGTCTAATAATAATCATGAACATAATAATATGGCCTATGATGTAATATAATAAAATCCCCATTAACGTGTACTGCAAAACCTTTGAATCCATTATAATAGCTTCATGGCAAGCTCTTTGGGTCAAAAATAAGATGCTCAAAGTCTTTATAGTACGACCTTGAAGATGACTGGTTTAGTTAGACTGATGTGGACAGTTTTTTTTATCCATAGCCTAACCCGGTCTCCCATCCACCCCGCTACAAACAATGGTCTCTCTATAATTTTACTGAGTCTTAACGTGAGACTTCTACCGCTCCTAATCTCTTTGCAATCTCATACCTTGGCAGGGAGTCTGAAAGCCAGTGTGTGTGTGTGTGTGTGTGTGTGTGTGTGTGTGTGTGTGCGAGCGGCACTGTAGACCACACTGTACTCTCTACGGCAGGCTTGGTTTCCCTTTCTGCGTTCCACATTGCACCCTATTCCCTACATAATCCATTACTTATGACCAGAGCTGCATAGCACACTCTGGTCCAAAGTAGCGCACTATATAGGGAATAAGGTGCCATTTCGGTCTCACTATAGTTGCGTCATAGTTCACTGTCAGATGCTTTGTCCAGGCGCGCGAGGATCAAAGTGGAGAGTGAACATAAGTGCGTATTGTACTAAAGAGAAACGTAATACTTCATAACCCGGAAGAAAAGAAAGAAGAGCTAGAAGATGATGCTGAGTGCGTTTTGGCATTCATGGACGGGGGCCTGTCTGTCTGTCGGTCGGTATTATCCCCGGGAGCAGGTGGGGGTCGACGGGGCCTCTCGTTAAAGGCAAACACGGTCTTCGTCTATTATTGGATCCGGTCTCACCAGGTGAACGGAGGAGCCGACCTGGCGCGCGCTTCCCTCGCCTGATATCCGAGGAGCTTCTCTCTCTCTCGTGCCCTTGCTGCCTGGTGTGATATCCGCTGCCAAGGTGACCCTGAGAGAGAGAGAGAAAGAGAGAGAAATAGAGACAGAGACAGAGAGAGAGAGAGAGAGAGAGAGAGAGACAGACAGACAGACAGACAGACAGACAGACAGACAGACAGACAGATAGACAGACAGACAGACAGACAGACAGACAGACAGACAGACAGACAGACAGACAGACAGACAGACAGACAGACAGACAGACAGAGATTCAGGCAGGTGTTGTACCCCAGTTATAGAGGTGTTGTACCCCAGTTATAGAGGTGTTGTACCCCAGCTATAGAGGTGTTGTACCCCAGTTATAGAGGTGTTGTACCCCAGCTATAGAGGTGTTGTACCCCAGTTATAGAGGTGTTGTTCCCCAGTTATAGAGGTGTTCTACCCCAGTTATAGAGGTGTTCTACCCCAGTTATAGAGGTGTTGTACCCCAGTTATAGAGGTGTTGTACCCCAGTTGTAGAGGTGTTCTACCCCAGTTATAGAGGTGTTCTACCCCAGTTATAGAGGTGTTGTACCCCAGTTATAGAGGTGTTGTACCCCAGTTATAGAGGTGTTGTACCCCAGTTATAGAGGTCCTACAGTTCTCCAGCAGTAGAAGACTAATCTCTCTCACTCTATGAGCTGAACAGCTACATCACAGACTGCCATTGATCTGATGACACTCAGATACCTCTCCTTACCATTTATTTGGATTGTGGAGGAGACAAACATTACTACCTGAAGCACGTTTGAGGCCTAAACTGGGATGTGAATAAATAGGGAGTCAAGATGATATCAAAGTATTTTAAATAGCCAGCTCATTGTGTGCATAATATTATATTTCCAGACAGGTCTCCAATGACACAAGTCAGTTTTCGATGTCCATCCATGTCTGACGAAGTCGGGAGATGACTTGAAACCCGGCCGCTAGGGGAAACAGTGGGCGCTGTTACCTTCAAGCAGGTTTTGGGTTGCCTCTCATTCCAATGGTTGCAACTTCCAATCCAGTGACTGAACATTGTTTGTTTTAACATATTCATAACCTTAACCATTCAGAGTTAATGTCTAACCTTAACCATTCAGAGTTAATGTCTAACCTTAACCATTCAGAGTCAATACCTAACCTTAACCATTCAGAGTTAATGTCTAACCTTAACCATTCGGGGTTAATGTCTAACCTTAACCATTCGGGGTTAATGTCTAACCTTAACCATTTGGAGTTAATGCCTAACCTTAACCATTCGGGGTTAATGTCTAACCTTAACCATTCGGGGTTAATGTCTAACCTTAACCATTCGGGGTTAATGTCTAACCTTAACCATTCGGGGTTAATGTCTAACCTTAACCATTTGGAGTTAATGCCTAACCTTAACCATTCGGGGTTAATGTCTAACCTTAACCATTTGGAGTTAATGCCTAACCTTTAGCATTCAGGGTTAATGTCTAACCTTAACCATTCAGAGTTAATGTCTAACCTTAACCATTCAGAGTTAATGTCTAACCTTAACCATTCAGAGTTAATGTCTAACCTTAACCATTCAGAGTTAATGTCTAACCTTAACCATTCAGAGTTAATGCCTAACCTTAATCATTCAGAGTTAATGCCTAACCTTAACCATTCAGAGTTAATGTCTAACCTTAACCATTCAGAGTTAATGTCTAACCTTAACCATTCAGAGTTAATGCCTAACTTTTAGCATTCGGGGTTAATGTCTAACCTTAACCATTTGGAGTTAATGCCTAATCTTTAGCATTCGGGGTTAATGTCTAACCTTAACCCTAAACATTCAGCGTTTATTTTTTTATTTAACCTTTATTTAACTAGGAAAGTCAGTTAATAAGAAAAACATATTGTTTACAATGACGTCCTAAACCGGTCAAACCCGCATAAGGTGCGTCACCTTATGGTACTCCTAATCACGGTAGGTTGTGATACAGCCTGGAATCAAACCAGGGTGTCTGTAGTGACTTCTCAAGCACTGAGATGCAGTGCCTCAGGCCGCTACGCCATTCGAGAGCCAGATGCCTAAACTGAACCTTAAACACTTCGAAAATTGACATTTGTAAATAACTTCGAAATTTGAGTTTGAGAAACATGGATGAACATCTAATTCTTGAGTGAGACTGAGATCTAGTTGCATATTTTCAACTGTCAATTATGGTTATGGATACAGTCATAAAACAATTATCTTCAAAAAATAATATTTTAAATCCTCGAATGCACCAACAGCTTATTTTATCTGTACGGTGTTACTCTCTAAATGCACAAACAAGCACACAACGTTGGCGCCTAGCACGCGCTAGTATACAGGCGCACGCACGTCTCCAACCTCTCCAGCATATCTACATTCATAACTTTTGACAGGACACCTTGCGCGCCGGGGAATTGATGTGGGCTCTGGTCATGGACAATATTTACAAAAAAATTAAATCTAGTAACACCGCTGCTCCGTGGTACAACACAAGGGTCATGGTAGATAAGAAAACAAAAACAATCATTCTTGTATTTGTTCCAACTATTTAACTGATGAAAAGTAAATAGTATCCTACATTTAGCCTGATCCCAATCCATCATAATTGTTTTCCGTTTTGGCTTCTCAACAAGTTATATTTAAATGAATAATCCATAGACTAAAGGCATTATCTAAATACAACATATATTCAAGAAGAAGATATCAACCATTTTATTTTTTCCAAACATTAAAATGATTCTTGCGTTGTATTAGAATGTCTCCAAGATGCTGCTTGATGATCATTTCGGATATGCGGTTTTTGAGGTTTAAATAACTACTTGTAGGTTTGTAAAAATTCAAACATTTCCCAAACTTGAAGACATTACAAATCTCGAAATATGTATTTTTACAAAAAAAACGTGTGAATATTTGTGTGTGTATGTGTGTGTGTTTGGCCAGCGCTCAAGTTATTCACATCACAGCAATTACGTCGGTATTCCTTAGTCTATAGGCCTAGTCATTTGCAGAGTGGCCTATCGCATGTGTTTGATGTGTAAGCTGCACCGGTCCCTCTGCAATGTGAAACACGATATCATGACTTCATTCTCCCCACTAAATGTCCGCAGCTATCAACCGTTATCTTCTCACATTTTTCCTTAACATTTCTTTTGAAAAGCTTTCAAGCTAAAACAGGCCTATACCTTTATTGCCACTGAAGGAATAGGAACTTAGCTTTCTGATCTTTATCGAAAGTAGAGTTCGTTTTTTTCCCTCTTTAAGTAATTTGTTTGGGGGGGTTTTCTCCTCAAGTTTTCAGTCTCAGCCCATTGGGAGCAGATGTCAGTTCAACATCTAATTTTGTTTTACATTTGGCTGAGTTGTCAACTAACGTGAATTCAAAGTGAAATCAACAAAACATTTCATCAATTTCATTGGATTTAGGTTACAAGTTGGGTGAAAAAAAAAGACAAAATGTCCCCTTGTTGAAAACTTTTAGCAAATCCAATGGGTTTTATCACGTTGATTCAACGTCATCATGTTGATTTTTGGGGTTAAAATGAAGTGGAAACAAATTTGATTGAACCAGTGTGGATGGGGGGGTCATTTGACACTGTTCAACCAAAACCGCAGTCTTACAGGAACATTTAAAGCCTATTGTAAATTCGGAAGTCATAGTCTACCATTCTCCACCACATGTTTCCAAAGATCCTGATGATTCCGCACTTTAATTTAGCTTCTACTTTTTTTTTGCCCTAATCGAACTAATATCTTTACTGCAGTTAATTGCATTATTTTCCTTCCCTGTCTCTCTTGCGTTCATATTTTTTTTATCTGCCGTGGCTAAGGGGTTACACAAATGAAACAAGCTCTTCTGCGAAATCTCAGAGGAGGCGGTTTGATTGGGAGACCAAGCAGGCGAAATGGTTGCTGGAGAGCGTTAGTGAAGGCTATGTGAGACATAATGACTGCCTGTTGTATTAAATGGACCAACAGCAATCCGCCATCCACTGACCTCGCACTGGCTCTGCCTCGGCTCCATTGATCATGCCCCTTATGAGATAATGCAATTACAAACATCAATAAGGAGCTGCGAGGGGAATCATTATGTGTTGACAGTGATAAATGATAGCGCAGAAAATAGCAGGCCTTTTTCTCGAACAATCCACGCGAGGCCCAAGGGGCTTTCAGGGCTGGGCCCAGTCGCCAAGGAAACAGATGACATCCAAAATGGCCCTATAGGCAGGGCTCTGAACAGAACAGAACACAGTCCTTCTCTTCTTCTCTTCCTTTCCTTCTCTCCCCACAGACATCTCCTCTCTCGCTGTTTCTCTTCCCTTTGTTGCTAGGCTAAACCAGCTGCCACACAAACTTGTAAGGACTAATGGTCAAGTTTGAAATTGGAACGATGGACGTAGGAAAATGTCGACTGGAGTCCCATTTGCATTAATTAAGCTAGTGTCTATATTGATTTCATCACTACCCAATATTGTAAGATGTAGGCCCAATACATCACGTTACAGTATGTTATGTTTCCTATATAATCATTAATCCATATGACACACTCGGGAACATCTAATGGATAGCTGAATAGCGCACATGCCAGGGAATTGGTTAAGGAATGATGAGCTCTAGCTTAGCAGCGCGCAGGAACGGAAATCTTCTACCATGGACGTGTTTTCTTTATGTGGAATCTAGGTATGGTGTTAACTCACTGTAAAAATAAACATTTAAAAAATATGTCTTTGATTCATCTAATTATTATTAAGTAATTGGTTCCACAGCTTTTTTTGTTGTTGTTGTTTACTCAACTTTTCGATCAAAGTGTTACCTGAAATTAACATTTTTAGTTGGCCCAAACTTAGCTCCAGCTCAACTTAAAATGATCTGTTTTCTCAACTTGTCTCATACGTTCATTCAGCTAGAAATGATTTGTTTCACTACAAAAGGCTGTGGAACTAGTTACACACACATGGCATCTTTTCAACTGACACATTGTAAACACTGAGTAGACAAAACATTAGGAACACCAGCTGTTTCAATGACAGACTGACCTGGTAAATCCAGATGAAAACTATGATCCCTTATTGATGTCTCTTGTTAAATCCACTTCAATCAGTGTAGATGAAGGGGAGGAGACAAGTTAAAGATGGATTTTTAAGCCTTGAAACAATTGAGGAGACATGTATTGTGTATGTGTGCCATTCAGAAGGTGAATGGGCAAGACAAAAGATTGAAGTGCCTTTAAATGGGGTATGGTAGTAGGCGCCAGGCGCACCAGTTTGTGTCAAGAATTGCAATGCTGCTGGGTTTTTCACGATCAACAGTTTCCCATGTGTATCAAGAATGGTCCCCCACCCAAAGGACATGCAGTCAACTTGATACAAATGTGAGAAGCGTTGGAGTCAACTAGTTCCAAAGCCTTTTTTTTAATGCCCAAATAATAATTTCTAGTTGAATTAACATATTAGACAAGTTGAGCAAACACATCATTTTAAAGTTGACTGAATTATTGCAGAAGATTTCTCAAGTTGGAGCTAAATTAGGGCCAACTAACTATGTTATGTTCAGGCAACACTTTGACCGAAAAGTTGAGTAAACTAAAAAAAAAAAAGTCCACGGAAGCAGCAATAATAATTAGTTGAAACAACTCAAATGTTTTTTACAGTCCTGCTGGTGGTGAGTTTTATGAAGTAGGTCTACTGTTATGGAACAATGTTCCAGTCTACCCCCCGAAAAAAAGGCTCATCTTTTGATGAGGAAGGTTAAAATTCCTTGTCAAGTTTGATATTATTTTATCTCAGTTAAATACATTTAAACAGTTCATATATTATGGAATGCTCATTCATATTAAGGTGTAAAATTCACATAGGCTACATGTTTTACTTTATTATTACAATATAATATGCTACCATTATTACACTATAATAACCTACCATTATTACACTATAATAACCTACATTTTTTACACTATAATAACCTACAATTATTACAATATAAAAGCCTACTACTATAATTATTATTACATAATACTGTTATTTCACTATTGCATGTACTTGTATTAGAATATTAATTTACAATGTTAAGATTCATGTTCAAAACAAGTTAAAACTGTTTTAAAATAAATCCCAGTCATGTGATGTTGATGCAAACTATCAAAACAGTTAGCAGACCTACCATACAAACAATATAATCTGCTATGTATGTAGAACTATAATTTATTACTAAACAAATCCTTCCACAAAACAATAAGCTAAACTCGAAATAATCAATAGACCATTTTTTTTTAACACAGAAGTGCGCATTTATTCTAGGCATATTGACTGCGTTGTGACGTATCCCAGCGTGGACGACGCTTACAAGTAAAACAACTGTACAGGACAACGTTTCCTGTGTAGCTTGTCGAGTCTAACCAGACAGAAATATGTCTGGGGCAGGACTGACATGCTCGTTGTGTTGTTGTGGCCGACCCAATGTATGTTGTTACATCCCAAATGTCACCCTATTCCACACATAGTTCAATACTTTTGACCAGGACCCATATCAAAAGTTGTCCACTATATAGGCCAGGGAATAGGGTGCTATTTGTGGCTTAGCCGTTTTGCTGCGGTAGGCAACGGGAGGAAGAGAGGCCTGTGCGGGCAGCACCTCCATGGTTCTGGAACACATCCATTATCATGACAGTTCATTTCGCGGTCAGGCACTGCAGTGAGTTTCTGTCGGCAAACTAGAGAACACGATGTTTTCTTTTCTTGGTCTATTGGAGAGTGTTTCTCTGGCTATTGCAATTCACGAATAGGCCCAGAGAAATAGGTGCATAAGTATTTAGTATTAATGCGTTGTACTTTAACTAGTCATTGTGAAATTAAGAATAAATTAGACAAGGAATTTATTCTCACATTGCCGTCCACAGATAAACAGATGGTTGTATTTTTGCTGTATTTTTTTTTTTTTAAGGCTATATTTTAAACAACAAAGTATGACATTGACATTAGAATTGCGCGACACAGGGAGCGTTCAGGCAACATTGATGGAAACCTGCTTTTATTTATAACCAAAATTAAGTCAAATATTATATTCGTTTTCATTGTCTTCTTGAGTCTATTTTTCTCTTGGGTTTACATGCAATATTTATATTAATCATTAGGCCTAAATAATCATCACAGTTGACGTATATGCGTAAAAAGGCAATACTGTAAATGGTGAGACGTCCCCTCGTACCTCTTTCGCGCATATGACGTATCTCCTTTAAAAAAAAGTCCCCTGACGGAGTTACAGTTACCCAGATCCCCTAAAGATGGCAGTCAAACATGCGATTTATCTGGCGCTGTGCGGGGCTGACTGTCTCCACAGCTCCCAACGGCCAAGGGCTCAGGAATTCAAATCTCAGAGGCTTCGCCTTCCGAGTCTCGATCTATGGAAGGAGAAGCTTCGCAATTAAAACGTCGCCTGGGTTTTATTAAGAGACGGATTCTGAGGTGTAAATAACATTCCGTTTGGAAAAGGCAGTACAAATACAATAGTTGCAGAAAAATGGGAGTTCGGGGAGGGAGAAGGAAAAGGGATAGCATATTGATTTATATGTTCATATTGTTCCACCCACAACAGATACTCCCTTGTACGGCTTCATGTTCCTTTCTCTTCTACCCGAAATGTAGCCTATCAATTAAATTAATATAAAACTCGTCTTGTATCCATCCATTCAACATTTTGTGTATCTAGGAAACCCAAGAGTCTTGATAGCACTGTGTTTCATTCTTACCAGAGATATTCTTTTGACTGGGTGCAACAAGCCATGAGTTGGAACTAATCTTCGTATTTAGACATTTTTATCTAAATTAATTTGAATGCTAAACGAGGAATAATTCTATGTATTTTTGTATCTAGCCACTCTTCTTTCGGCCTGCTATCCTCTCCCTTCGCTATGAAAGAAAATTCCAACGTAATACACGCATGTGTTGCGCATTACGCAGACCCCATTATACAGAGTGAAAGTACCTCAGTTGTTGACTCTTCAGCTCTAGTACTCTTAGTCTATAGGAGTTGGTTGACTTCCATCCACTTTCTCAATAGTCATCAATCTCATTATACAATTACATTGTTTTGGATAATGACGTACACTCCATTTTTCCTACCCCCCGCCCCCCGCCCTACTTATCCATGCATCCTAACTTCCGTCCGTTTGAGCATTATTCTATGACAGTCAAACCTACAACCGGAAAAGGAAAGCGGAAGTTGTGCATGTAATGCTCATTATCTGTGAAAAGGCTAAAAGTTACTTATACAATTGAATATAATGGTCTACAAAGGAATCTTACTGTTATGGTTTTTCCATGTTTTTTTGTTGTTGCATAAAATGTATTTATTTACAATGTTTACTTACATACACTCTCCAGGATGAAACCATACAAAATAAAAATACAAGAACATTGACTTGACATAATACAATGAATGACGGATGCATTGATCAAACACACACACACACACACACACATGCGCACACGCACACACAGGGTTTGTACATTCCCTCCCATCAAAGTGAATGTATGCAATACCTCCAATAAACTTCCCCGTGCCCCCTAGACACTGATCTTGGGTCAGTTTAGCATTTTACACACTAATGGTTAAGGTTAGGATTGAGGAATGGGAAGCTGATCCTAGAGGAAACTTGACCCCAGAACTACAGACATGGTGGGGTGGGGGGGAGAATGCATCGGACAATGCAGACTCCAGCCTCGTGACATAAATACAATTGAGTACATGAATGTAATTCTGGAACAGGCTCAGAACTCCTCAATCATACCGAGATGTCCAATGCTTTATACATTCTGTCTGTCTGTCTGTCTGTCTGTCTGTCTGTCTGTCTGTCTGTCTGTCTGTCTGTCTGTCTGTCTGTCTGTCTGCCTGTCTGCCTGTCTGCCTGTCTGTCTGTCACAAGCTGTGAGCCACTCTTTCACCTCTAGCCTGGTCCCAGATCTGTTTGTTCATGACAATGGGTGACAGGGAGTTGGTATGATAGCACAAATAGACTGACACTCAGGCTATCTTTCACCCATCCAAAAGAAAGGCCTGGAAGAAGATTGGTTGATCGAATTATTGGTTTATTCACATATATTTTTTTCTTTTTAAACTCATGGTGATTTTAATAGGGAGGAGGTCAGAGGTCAGAAGTCATAAAGACAGCACACACATAGTGTGGAAAGAAACAAAAAAAAAACAAGAAGTTCACATCCTTTTTTTCCCAAAAAACGATTAGAAACAACATATTATGCAGAACAATACCATAGCATTTACAATACTTCAATTCCCAGTTCTCCTTGAGAGTCCAGCGTAATTGTACAACAGTATACAGAATCTCCCCTCTCTCCTCTTCCCTCCCCTTTAGGAGTTGATATAGTTTGCCTTTCAATCTCTGTCTGTCTTTCTTTCCCCTCATTCTCATCTCTTCTGGAATCCTATTTGTAAGGGCACCTCTGTGTTATACAGACATTGGCTTCTCCTTGGTCCAAATCCATCCCCAGTCGAGACTTGGAGGAGGTACAGTTCTCTGAATGAAGTCTCTTTTTATTTGTTTTCTAGGAGTCCATAGTACATAGCAGGTGCCTCTTTAGTTGTCTTCAGTCTCGGGTAAGAGAAAACACCCAATGTCTCTCAATCGCTTTTTTTCAAAGAGGAATCCCTTAGAGTCTACTGGGCGAGGCAGTCCAGGGTTCAGGATGAAGGGGGGTAGGGGTCTGCTGGGATGGGTGATGGGCATCTAGGGACTTGAGGCTGGCAGGGGGGCATAGGCAGGGTGGCTGGGCCCATGGTGGTGAGGATGTCCTCCCCTGTGCATCATCATCACTGGGTGGGACAGAGCAGGGTGGGGGGATGATGTCCAGGAATGTGGTGCCTGGGAGGCCCAAAGGGAGGGCCATGTGCAGCTGAGCAGGCTCCTGGTTACGGGAGGGAGTCCTGGTTTTGAAGTGGTGGGTCCTGGTTTTGATGTGAGGGTGCCCAGCAGGACGCAGTGCCGTCGTCTGACTGGTAATTCCCGTCTGGTAATTCCCTGGCATGCCCTGCAGTCCTGGGGGGGAAGGAAAAACAAAATGGTGGATCAGTGAGGAGTTTCACACGGAGAAATTGGATTAACAAGAGGTCTTCTACCTGGAACCAAAAAGGGTTCTTCAAAGTGTTCTCCTCTTGGGAAAAGCAGAATAACCCTTTTAGGTTCTGGATAGCACTTCTTTTTTTTTGAGCCTGTATGGCGGCCCAGAGAACCAACATGTGTGGAGTTTCACACAGAGACATTGGGTTGCTGTACCATTAAGGAGGCCCAAGAGAGACTAATATGGTGGAGCAGAGATCCAAAATGGCGGATCAGTTTAATGTCTCACATAAAATAGGAAACAGTGAAAGTACATACACACATTCATTGTTTGTAAGCAGGTGTGGAAGTTCATATAATTAACGTTCAGTAAAAGGTTCAAATGACTCTGAAAACTATCATCTATGCTCCCATGTCCTATTGGTAGCAATTAGTGCTTTTTGAGGCTCAGGTTCAGTTCCGGGTCCCATAAAATTATCACAGTTTTTGATTTCGGTTTACATTTTTTGGTAAATATTTAAATCATTATGAAATAATGACATTAAAATGATTGTAGAGCTTTTTAATGGAAATTCCAAAGTAAAAAACGGTGAACATTCAATTGCCAAATTGAATAGAAAAATAGGAAATTACTATCAAATATTAATATATTTCAGTTGAGTATATTACATTTTTTAATTCCATAAAGTCATCATCTCATCTCAGGCAGTAACAGTGTCAGCCAGGCCATCTAACATTATGTTCTCCCCATACTGTACTGTCGTCATCCTATCTATCTAGGCTAACCTGCCTAAATATACTGCAGAGCTGTCTGTAGTCATCCTATCTATCTAGGCTAACCTGCCTAAATATAATGCAGAGCTGTCTGTAGTCATCCTGTTTAGCTAGGCTAACCTGCCTAAATATACTGCAGAGCTGTCTGTAGTCATCCTGTTTAGCTAGGCTAACCTGCCTAAGTATACTGCAGAGTTGTCTGTAGTCATCCTGTTTAGCTAGGCTAGCCTGCCTAAATATACTGCAGAGCTGTCTGTAGTCATCCTGTTTAGCTAGGCTAACCTGCCTAAATATGCTGCAGAGCTGTCTGTAGTCATCCTGTTTAGCTAGGCTAACCTGCCTAAATATGCTGCAGAGCTGTCTGTAGTCATCCTGTTTAGCTAGGCTAACCTGCCTAAATATACTGCAGAGCTGTCTGTAGTCATCCTGTTTAGCTCGGCTAACCTGCCTAAATATACTGCAGAGCTGTCTGTAGTCATCCTGTTTAGCTAGGCTAACCTGCCTAAATATGCTGCAGAGTTGTCTGTAGTCATCCTGTTTAGCTAGGCTAACCTGCCTAAATATACTGCAGAGCTGTCTGTAGTCATCCTATCTATCTAGGCTAACCTGCCTAAATATACTGCAGAGTTGTCTGTAGTCATCCTGTTTAGCTAGGCTAACCTGCCAAAGTATACTGCAGAGTTGTCTGTAGTCATCCTGTTTAGCTAGGCTAGTCTGCCTAAATATACTGCAGAGCTGTCTGTAGTCATCCTGTTTAGCTAGGCTAACCTGCCTAAATATGCTGCAGAGCTGTCTGTAGTCATCCTGTTTAGCTAGGCTAACCTGCCTAAATATACTGCAGAGTTGTCTGTAGTCATCCTGTTTAGCTAGGCTAGTCTGCCTAAATATACTGCAGAGCTGTCTGTAGTCATCCTGTTTAGCTAGGCTAACCTGCCTAAATATGCTGCAGAGCTGTCTGTAGTCATCCTGTTTAGCTAGGCTAGTCTGCCTAAATATACTGCAGAGCTGTCTGTAGTCATCCTATCTATCTAGGCTAACCTGCCTAAATATACTGCAGAGTTGTCTGTAGTCATCCTGTTTAGCTAGGCTAACCTGCCTAAATATACTGCAGAGTTGTCTGTAGTCATCCTGTTTAGCTAGGCTAGTCTGCCTAAATATACTGCAGAGCTGTCTGTAGTCATCCTGTTTAGCTAGGCTAACCTGCCTAAATATACTGCAGAGCTGTCTGTAGTCATCCTGTTTAGCTAGGCTAACCTGCCTAAATATACTGCAGAGCTGTCTGTAGTCATCCTGTTTAGCTAGGCTAACCTGCCTAAATATACTGCAGAGCTGTCTGTAGTCATCCTGTTTAGCTAGGCTAACCTGCCTAAATATACTGCAGAGCTGTCTGTAGTCATCCTATCTAGCTAGGCTAACCTGCCTAAATATACTGCAGAGCTGTCTGTAGTCATCCTGTTTAGCTAGGCTAGCCTGCCTAAGTATCATTTTAAATCATTTTACTAGCTCTTCAAAGTAGATAAGACATACTTTCAGGAACTGTCTCCGTCCCTCTCTCTCATCTTTGTTTTGTTTACATTTGTCTCTCATGTGTTCTGTGTGTAACTACCCTTTAGCAGGCATAAACGTGTATCCAATCGCTGTCCGAGCCAGAAAGAACAGGCGCAAGGGATTATGGTCATTGCAATTAATTACCATGTTTCTGGGCTGAACAAGGTTGAATACTTGCTTAATGAAAACTATAACTCCCTTCAGCCCAGCGTCCCCATATAGTTCTCGATTTGTTTTCTCTCTCGAGAAACGGTGAGTTGGATTCACACACACACACAAAAAAAACTGAACCAAATGGAATTCAACTAATCAAACTGAAGTCGGTCAAATTAGTTGTTTAATAACCCTCTCAAAAATAAAAAATGAGCTCCCATGTCCTGTTGGTTGCTGATCCCACTGAATGAGAGGACGTCACTCTCTGAGAATGGCTGCATCACTACAGGCAGGGTTCTTAGATTCTACTATCCTCATGTGACCCAAATGGCACCCTGTTCCCTATATAGTGCACTATACTTTTATTAGAGATGGTTAAAAGTAGTGCACTACATAGGGAATATGGTGCAATTTGGAACGTATCCTATATGCACTATCGGCCTGGGACTTGGGCATGTCGTAATCCAGGACACCTAGCCTGCCCTTCAATGAGGTCAAGGGAGGGGGGAGTGAGTGTGTGTGTGTGTGTGTGTGTGTGTGTGTGTGTGTGTGTGTGTGTGTGTGTGTGAGATACAGTCAGCGGATTTAGTGTGTGAGCTAATCCAGTACTTTCCGTAATTACACAGTAGCAACAGTGTGAGAGTACACACACACACACAGACACAGACACAGACACACAGACACAGACACAGACACACACACACACACACACACACACACACACACACACACACACACACACACACACACACACACACACACACACACACACACACACACACACACACACACACACACACACACACACACACACACACTTACTTTAGCTGATACACAGGATCAGTGTTGATGTTCATATCACCATCTGCCAATAAAGCTTTCTTACATTTGTATGAAAGTGTCAAACCCAGCCTCTGAAGGACCATCATTGAGGGGAAACTAACCAAGTCAATCCCAGCCTCTGAATGACCATCATTGAGGGGTAACTAACCAAGTCAATCCCAGCCTCTGAAGGACCATCATTGAGGGGAAACTAACCAAGTCAATCCCAGCCTCTGAAGGACCATCATTGAGGGGAAACTAACCAAGTCAATCCCAGCCTCTGAATGACCATCATTGAGGGGAAACTAACCAAGTCAATCCCAGCCTCTGAAGGACCATCATTGAGGGGTAACTAACCAAGTCAATCCCAGCCTCTGAAGGACCATCATTGAGGGGAAACTAACCAAGTCAATCCCAGCCTCTGAAGGACCATCATTGAGGGGTAACTAACCAAGTCAATCCCAGCCTCTGAAGGACCATCATTGAGGGGAAACTAACCAAGTCAATCCCAGCCTCTGAAGGACCATCATTGAGGGGTAACTAACCAAGTCAATCCCAGCCTCTGAAGGACCATCATTGAGGGGAAACTAACCAAGTCAATCCCAGCCTCTGAAGGACCATCATTGAGGGGAAACTAACCAAGTCAAACCCAGCCTCTGAATGACCATCATTGAGGGGAAACTAACCAATGCTGATGCTCCAGATACTCAACTAGTCTAAAGAAGGCCAGTTTTATTGCTTCTTTAATCAGAACAACAGTTTTCAGCTGTGCTAACATAATTGCAAAATAGTTTTCTAATGATCAATTAGCCTTTTAAAATGATAAACTTGGATTAGCTAACACAACGTGCCATTGGAACACGAGAGATGGTTGATGATAATGGGCCTCTGTGCACCTATGTAGATATTCCATTAAAAAATCAGTCGTTTCCAGCTACAATAGTAATTTACAACATTAACACTGTATTTCTGTATTTCTGATCAATTTGATCTTATTTTATTTTAAAGGCATTTCCAAGTGACCTTAAACTTTTGAACGGTAGAGTGTGTGTCTGCTGTCTAATTGAATCCAACCTCAACAATCACACAATGTCACACATAGATGAATTAGCTTTAAAGTAACATTTAAAACTCCTATTATTACGAGTCAGTCTATCCATCATGTCTGCAAATATCCTGAGGGGAAAACAATCAATCACAGATCTGGAGCACAGTAAAAACCCTACGCCAGGCCAGGCTAGTAGAGCCCTGAGTCAGTGATGAATGAGGTAAAAGAATCCGCCATGCACCTTTTCACTTCTCAATTCTATGCCTGCACCTCTCTCTCTCTCTCTCCAGGAACAATGTCCAGGAGCCTTTGAGAATAGCCTGAGTCTCTCTGGGTGAAAGTGCCACAGTGGAAACCCAACCATTGTGCTAAGATTAAAGAGGACACGCACATACACACTACACGCACACACACACTACACACATGCACATACTACACACACACACACACACACACACACACACACTACACGCACGCACACACTACACAGATGCACATACTACACACACACACACACACACACACACACACACACACACACACACACACACACACACACACACACACACACACACACACACACACACACACACACACACACACACACACACACACCTCGTTCCAGGGCCGACATCTGAGACTGCATGTCTCTGTCCAGCGTGTGCCTAACACACAAATAACTAATAGGGCCACTAACCAGGACACAAAGAACTGAGAGGGCCACTAACCAGGACACAAAGAACTGAGAGGGCCACTAACCAGGACACAAAGAACTGAGAGGGCCACTAACCAGGACACAAAGAACTGAGTGGGCCACTAACCAGGACACAAAGAACTGAGAGGGCCACTAACCAGGACACAAAGAACTGAGAGGGCCACTAACCAGGACACAAAGAACTGAGTGGGCCACTAACCAGGACACAAAGAACTGAGAGGGCCACTAACCTGGACACAAAGAACTGAGAGGGCCACTAACCAGGACACAAATAACTGAGAGGGCCACTAACCAGGACACAAATAACTGAGACCACACTTCTAAGCCTAATGCCTAACCCTAACCTTAACCACACTGCTAACCATAATGCCTAACCCTAACCTTAACCACACTGCTAACCCTAATGCCTAACCCTAACCACACTGCTAACCCTAATGCGTAACACTAACCTTAACCACACTGCTAACCCTAATGCCTAATCCTAACCACACTGCTAACCCTAATGTTTAATCCTAACCATAACCACATGTCTAACCCTAATGCCTAATCCTAACCACACTGCTAACCCTAATGCCTAATCCTAACCATAACCACATGTCTAACCCTAATGCCTAATCCTAACCTCACTGCTAACCCTAATGCCTAATCCTAACCTTAACCACATGTCTAACTCTAATGCTTAATCCTAACCTTAACCACATGTCTAACCCAAACCTTAAACTTTTTGGTCTTTATGAATTTTGACAATATAGCCAATTTTGACTTTGCAGCTGGCCTATCTAAGGGGAAAAGGCTCAGTTCTGCCTCCAGGACAAGACTTGTGCCAATAAAGGTCAACCTGCAGAGACAGCACTTCCTCATCCCTCCATCTCTCACCTGGTCGTTTCATTACAAAGGAGTGACTCGAGGAACGGTAGGGGGAGTCATCTCTCACCTGGTCGTTTCATTACAAAGGAACAGTAGGTGGAGTCATCTCTCACCTGGTCGTTTCATTACAAAGGAACAGTAGGGGGAGTCATCTCTCACCTGGTCATTTCATTACAAAGGAGTGACTCGAGGAACGGTAGGGGGAGTCATCTCTCACCTGGTCGTTTCATTACAAAGGAACAGTAGGGGGAGTCATCTCTCACCTGGTCGTTTCATTACAAAGGAACAGTAGGGGGAGTCATCTTTCACCTGGTCATTTCATTACAAAGGAACAGTAGGGGGAGTCATCTCTCACCTGGTCATTTCATTACAAAGGAGTGACTCGAGGAACGGTAGGGGGAGTCATCTCTCACCTGGTCATTTCATTACAAAGGAACAGTAGGGGGAGTCATCTCTCACCTGGTCGTTTCATTACAAAGGAACAGTAGGGGGAGTCATCTCTCACCTGGTCGTTTCATTACAAAGGAGTGACTCGAGGAACGGTAGGGGGAGTCATCTCTCACCTGGTCATTTCATTACAAAGGAACAGTAGGGGGAGTCATCTCTCACCTGGTCGTTTCATTACAAAGGAGTGACTCGAGGAACGGTAGGGGGAGTCATCTCTCACCTGGTCATTTCATTACAAAGGAACAGTAGGGGGAGTCATCTCTCACCTGGTCATTTCATTACAAAGGAGTGACTCGAGGAACGGTAGGGGGAGTCATCTCTCACCTGGTCGTTTCATTACAAAGGAACAGTAGGGGGAGTCATCTCTCACCTGGTCGTTTCATTACAAAGGAACAGTAGGGGGAGTCATCTCTCACCTGGTCGTTTCATTACAAAGGAACAGTAGGGGGAGTCATCTCTCACCTGGTCGTTTCATTACAAAGGAACAGTAGGGGGAGTCATCTTTCACCTGGTCGTTTCATTACAAAGGAACAGTAGGGGGAGTCATCTTTCACCTGGTCATTTCATTACAAAGGAACAGTAGGGGGAGTCATCTTTCACCTGGTCGTTTCATTACAAAGGAACAGTAGGGGGAGTCATCTCTCACCTGGTCGTTTCATTACAAAGGAACAGTAGGGGGAGTCATCTCTCACCTGGTCATTTCATTACAAAGGAACAGTAGGGGGAGTCATCTCTCACCTGGTCGTTTCATTACAAAGGAGTGACTCGAGGAACGGTAGGGGGAGTCATCTCTCACCTGGTCGTTTCATTACAAAGGAGTGACTCGAGGAACAGTAGGGGGAGTCATCTCTCACCTGGTCGTTTCATTACAAAGGAGTGACTCGAGGAACAGTAGGGGGAGTCATCTCTCACCTGGTCGTTTCATTACAAAGGAACAGTAGGAGGAGTCATCTTTCACCTGGTCGTTTCATTACAAAGGAACAGTAGGAGGAGTCATCTTTCACCTGGTCATTTCATTACAAAGGAACAGTAGGGGGAGTCATCTTTCACCTGGTCGTTTCATTACAAAGGAGTGACTCGAGGAACAGTAGGGGGAGTCATCTCTCACCTGGTCGTTTCATTACAAAGGAGTGACTCGAGGAACAGTAGGGGGAGTCATCTCTCACCTGGTCGTTTCATTACAAAGGAGTGACTCGAGGAACAGTAGGGGGAGTCATCTCTCACCTGGTCGTTTCATTACAAAGGAGTGACTCGAGGAACGGTAGGGGGAGTCATCTCTCACCTGGTCATTTCATTACAAAGGAACAGTAGGGGGAGTCATCTCTCACCTGGTCATTTCATTACAAAGGAGTGACTCGAGGAACGGTAGGGGGAGTCATCTCTCACCTGGTCGTTTCATTACAAAGGAGTGACTCGAGGAACGGTAGGGGGAGTCATCTCTCACCTGGTCGTTTCATTACAAAGGAACAGTAGGGGGAGTCATCTCTCACCTGGTCATTTCATTACAAAGGAGTGACTCGAGGAACGGTAGGGGGAGTCATATTTTAAATGCTTACTTTGTCCTTTTCTTTCATTAGCCCATTTGTTAGATAATTACAGTATTTTAAAGGACAAAAACATAATCACAGAATGTTTGAAAGGGCAGTACACATCTTCACATCACTAATAGGTTTTACACATCTACACATCACTAATACTGTAGGTTTCCTTCTTAATAAGTCAATCAATACATTGAGCTCCTGAACCCCCTCCTCTCCCTCTGAGGTTGGCCAGCGGGGTCAAATCAACAGGGGACATTCACTCAGACAGTGCTGAGGACCCCCCCCCCCATAGGAAATAGTTGATCTGGCCGTTCGTTAAAAGCTAAAGTTCAGCCACCAGTAAAAGGGGAAAAGAGGGGATCTTGACCCCTGTACGGAAGGTTGACAAACTCCTTGCTTAATGATTGGAGGGTTGAATCCCTGGACAAAAGGTCTCCAGCCGAGCCTGGCCTGGCAGCACGATGGTTACGGAACACAGGGGTCAACCAAGCATTCCACTTCCAAAACATTCTGCAAGCCAAGGGGAAGAACAGGAGGGGAGGGGTGTTCCAAATTCCATACGACCCATCATTAATTCTAGTTCCCTCTTTACCCCTGTTATAACTATTGTCCTGGAAATGACACAACGAAAATCAGTTTGGACCACCCTTGGTTAACTTCATGGAGGGAAAGGGGGAAGGAAAGGTGGAGGGGACAGGAGGAGGGGAATAGAGGAGGGGAAAGGGGAGGGGAAATGAGGGGGGGAAAGGAGGATAAAGGGGGAGGGGAAAGGGGAGGGGAAAGGGGAGGGGAAAGGAAGATAAAGGGGGAGGGGAAAAGGGAGGGGAAAGGGGAGGGGAAATGAGGAGGGGAAAGGAGGATAAAGGGGGAGGGGAAAGGGGAGGGGAAAGGGGAGGGGAAAGGGGAGGGGAGAAAGGGGAGGGGAAAGGAGAAGTGGAAAAGAGGAGGGGAAAGAGGGAGGAGAAAGGGGGAAGAAACTAGCCCAAGGCTCATAAAACAGTCATTCTCCTGCCATGAAAGGCCGGGGCCGTCTTCTGCTTGAGTTGCTAGGTGTTATCTAAGAAGACAGGTGTATTGTCTGACACAGCTAGAAGCTCTGTAATCGTCATGGGGACAAGGCACAACGTTCTCACTAAGTAGAGGACTAATTGGCTTAAGTTTTAAGTAACGTTGCCGCGTTAGGATGGCACACCTTTCTTCAATCTCAGGCAAATAACTAGTCCTATAGCCTGAAGGTATATTCACTCTCCCTCTCCCAACATAGCTAATGAACCCCTCGGTCTCTTAATCAAATAAGATAACGCTTTTTTCTCCACGTAATAACCTATTAATTTAATTGGTCATAAAAGAATATAACACATCACTTACATTTAATTGACCTAGAAAGGAAAGTAACAATATTTAAATTAGACAAGCTACCTTGGAGGATTGTACAGTTGTGTCCCAAATGGCACCTTGTTCCCTACATAGTGCACTACCTTTAACCAGAGCCCTATGGGCCCTATGTCCCTACTCAAAAAGTAGTGCACACTATATAAGGAATAGGGTGCCATTTGGGACATATTCCCTATGATGAAGTCATAAAGCGGTGGCTCTCGGCTGTGCAGACTACATATTTCTGTCACCCTCCTCTTCCTCTCTTCCTGTCACCCTTCTCTCCCTCCTCTCCTCCTTCTCGCCTCGCTCTCCTCCTTCTCTCCCTCCTCTCCTCTTCTCCTCCTCCTTTTCCCCCTCCCTTCCTCTCCTCCTTCTCCCCTCCTCTCCTCCTTCTCCACTCTCCTCCTCACCCTCCTCTCCTCCTTCTCCCCTTCTCCCCTCCTCCTCTCCTCCTTCTCCCCCTCCTCTGCTCCTTCTCCCCCTCCTCCCCCTCCTCTCCTCCTTCTCCCCTCCTCACCCTCCTCTGTTCCTTCTCCTCCTCCTCCTCTCCCTCTCCTCTCCTTCTTCTCCCCCTCCTCTGCTCCTTCTCCCCCTCCTCTCCTCCTTCTCCCCCTCCTCTCCTCCAATTCTCCCTCCCTCCTTCTCTCCATCTACTCCTCTCTCTCTTTGCTCAGCCCGTCTCATGGAAGGTTCCTCTGGTGGCCCAATTATGGTGTGTGTGTGTGTGTGTGTGTGTATGCTCAAATTGAGGCTGTTTACAGCAATGTCTTCTGGGAAAGCTAGCAGCTGGTGGAAAAAGAGTCTGCATGGACCGTAGCAAGCCACCCCTCATGTTTACAAACACACACACACACACCACACACCACACATACACACACACACTCTTTACCCTGTTACATACTGTACCAACCAAGCCACCCCTCATGTTTACAAACACACACGCAAACACACACACTATTTACCCCTGTAACATACTGTACCAACCAAACCAACCCTTTACCCCTGTAACATATTGTACCAACCAAACCAACCCTTTACCCTGTAACATACAGATACTGTGCCAGCCAAACCAACCCTTTACCCTGTAACATAAAGATACTGTACCAACCAAACCAACCCTTTACCCTGTAACATACAGATACTGTACCAACCAAACCAACCCTTTACCCTGTAACATACTGTACCAACCAAACCAACCCTTTACCCTGTAACATACTGTACCAACCAAACCAACCCTTTACCCTGTAACATAATGTACCAGCCAAACCAACCCTTTACCCTGTAACATACAGATACTGTACCAACCAAACCAACCCTTTACCCCTGTAACATACAGATACTGTACCAGCAAAACCAACCCTTTACCCTGTAACATACTGTACCAACCAAACCAACCCTTTACCCTGTAACATACTGTACCAACCAAACCAACCCTTTACCCTGTAACATACTGTACCAACCAAATCAACTCTTTACCCTGTAACATACAGATACTGTACCAACCAAACCAACCCTTTACCCTGTAACATACTGTACCAGCCAAACCAACCCTTTACCCTGTAACATACAGATAAATACTGTACCAACCAAACCAACCCTTTACCCTGTAACATACAGATACTGTACCAGCCAAACCAACCCTTTACCCTGTAACATACTGTACCAACCAAACCAACCCTTTACCCTGTAACATACTGTACCAACCAAACCAACCCTTTACCCTGTAACATACTGTACCGACCAAACCAACCCTTTACCCTGTAACATACAGATACTGTACCAACCAAACCAACCCTTTACCCTGTAACATACAGATACTGTACCAACCAAACCAATCCTTTACCCCTGTAACATAAAGAAACTGTACCAGCCAAACCAACCCTTTACCCCTGTTACATACTGTACCAACCAAACCAACCCTTTACCCTGTAACATAAAGATACTGTACCAACCAAACCAACCCTTTACCCTGTAACATACAGATACTGTACCAACCAAACCAACCCTTTACCCCTGTAACATACATATACTGTACCAACCAAACCAACCCTTTACCCTGTAACATACGGTACCAACCAAACCAACCCTTTATTTACCCTGTAACATACTGTACAAACCAAACCAACCCTTTACCCTGTAACATACTGTACCAGCCAAACCAACCTTGTACCCTGTAACATAAAGATACTGTACCAGCCAAACCAACCCTTTACCCTGTAACATACTGTACCAACCAAACCAACCCTTTACCCTGTAACATACAGATACAGCACTATCTTTGTTTAGCTTGCGGCCAATGATGACAAGGGAGAAGGAGACGGGGGAATATTTTCACCGTGGCACCTCCCCACCCACCTACCCACAGGCGTTCATTCTACTCAGGGTTACCGGTCTTTATTTTAGTCAGCTGTAGAAGTCAGCTGCATTGGTCACAGTGCTCATGATGGCATATTCCATTTGGATCCAGTCAATTAGGCCGGGCTAAGCTGCATATCCTGCTGAGAACCTCCATCCTCCATCCTCCATCCTCCACTCTGCTGCATGCGTGCTCTGCATGCTCTGTATCTATAATGACCTGTATATCCACTCTGTATCTATAATGACCTGTATATCCACTCTGTATCTATAATGACCTGTATATCCACACACACACACACTGAAACAACGCTGGGTGTGTATATCCACTCCACTCTGTATCCACTCTGTATCCACTCTGTATCTATAATGACCTGTATATCCACACACACACACACTGAAACAACACTGGGTGTATATATCCACTCTGTATCTATAATGACCTGTATATCCACACACACACACTGAAACAACACTGGGTGTGTATATCCACTCTGTATCTATAATGACCTGTATATCCACACACACACACTGAAACAACGCTGGGTGTGTATATCCACTCTGTATCTATAATGACCTGTATATCCACTCTGTATCTATAATGACCTGTATATCCACTCTGTATCTATAATGACCTGTATATCCACTCTGTATCTATAATGACCTGTATATCCACTCTGTATCTATAATGACCTGTATATCCACTCTGTATCTATAATGACCTGTATATCCACTCTGTATCTATAATGACCTGTATATCCACACACACTGAAACAACACTGGGTGTATATATCCACTCTGTATCTATAATGACCTGTATATCCACACACACTGAAACAACACTGGGTGTGTATACCCACTCTGTATCTATAATGACCTGTATATCCACTCTGTATCTATAATGACCTGTATATCCACTCTGTATCTATAATGACCTGTATATCCACTCTGTATCCACTCTGTATCCACTCTGTATCTATAATGACCTGTATATCCACACACACTGAAACAACACTGGGTGTATATATCCACTCTGTATCTATAATGACCTGTATATCCACTCTGTATCTATAATGACCTGTATATCCACTCACCATAACTGGTGGCAGGTAGCCTTGTGGTTAAGAGTGTGACTGTTGGCCAGTAAGGTCGCTGGTTTGAATCCTGAGCTGTCTAGGTGAAAAAAAATTGTCGATGTGCCCCTGAGCAAGGCACTTAACCCTAGTCGCTCTGGATAAGAGTGTCGTCAAAAACGTGAAAATGTTCTGTGGTTGTCTATCTCTGTCTGACCAATAGGAACTAGATCCCTAGCATACTGTTTACTCCAGGTTATGAGGGTGTCTATCTCTGTCTGACCAATAGGAACTAGATCCCTAGCATACTGTTTACTCCAGGTTATGAGGGTGTCTATCTCTGTCTGACCAATAGGAACTAGATCCCTAGCATACTGTTTACTCCAGGTTATGAGGGTGTCTATCTCTGTCTGACCAATAGGAACTAGATCCCTAGCATACTGTTTACTCCAGGTTATGAGGGTGTCTATCTCTGTCTGACCAATAGGAACTAGATCCCTAGCATACTGTTTACTCCAGGTTATGAGGGTGTCTATCTCTGTCTGACCAATAGGAACTAGATCCCTAGCATACTGTTTACTCCAGGTTATGAGGGTGTCTATCTCTGTCTGACCAATAGGAACTAGATCCCTAGCATACTGTTTACTACAGGTTATGAGGGTGTCTATCTCTGTCTGACCAATAGGAACTAGATCCCTAGCATACTGTTTACTCCAGGTTATGAGGGTGTCTATCTCTGTCTGACCAATAGGAACTAGATCCCTAGCATACTGTTTACTCCAGGTTATGAGGGTGTCTATCTCCGTCTGACCAATAGGAACTAGATCCTTAGCATACTGTTTACTCCAGGTTATGAGGGTGTCTATCTCTGTCTGACCAATAGGAACTAGATCCCTAGCATACTGTTTACTCCAGGTTATGAGGGTGTCTATCTCTGTCTGACCAATAGGAACTAGATCCCTAGCATACTGTTTACTCCAGGTTATGAGGGTGTCTATCTCTCTCTGACCAATAGGAACTAGATCCCTAGCATACTGTTTACTCCAGGTTATGAGGGTGTCTATCTCTGTCTGACCAATAGGAACTAGATCCCTAGCATACTGTTTACTCCAGGTTATGAGGGTGTCTATCTCTGTCTGACCAATAGGAACTAGATCCCTAGCATACTGTTTACTCCAGGTTATGAGGGTGTCTATCTCTGTCTGACCAATAGGAACTAGATCCCTAGCATACTGTTTACTCCAGGTTATGAGGGTGTCTATCTCCGTCTGACCAATAGGAACTAGATCCCTAGCATACTGTTTACTCCAGGTTATGAGGGTGTCTATCTCTGTCTGACCAATAGGAACTAGATCCCTAGCATACTGTTTACTCCAGGTTATGAGGGTGTCTATCTCCGTCTGACCAATAGGAACTAGATCCCTAGCATACTGTTTACTCCAGGTTATGAGGGTGTCTATCTCTGTCTGACCAATAGGAACTAGATCCCTAGCATACTGTTTACTCCAGGTTATGAGGGTGTCTATCTCTGTCTGACCAATAGGAACTAGATCCTTAGCATACTGTTTACTCCAGGTCATGAGGGTGTCTATCTCTGTCTGACCAATAGGAACTAGATCCCTAGCATACTGTTTACTCCAGGTTATGAGGGTGTCTATCTCCGTCTGACCAATAGGAACTAGATCCTTAGCATGCTGTTTACTCCAGGTTATGAGGGTGTCTATCTCTGTCTGACCCAGAGGCAGCAGAGGGGAGAGTAACAGGGACTTACTAGCAACGTAGTCTGGCTGGTTTGGTTAGTTTATTCATGAGACTCTTACAGTCAGCCAGATTCATGACACTTGGAGACATGACTTTCCCTCTCTTTCCTCACACCGCTGCCGACTGCTTACACTCTTCCAATCAGTCTGTTGCTATGGTAACGGCCCACGTGCCTCCTCCCTCTCCTTCCTTCCCCCTCGTTTTTCCACCCCCCTCAGCCAGTACCTCATCTCATCTTCCCTTCAACCAGCACCCCGACCTCATCTCATGTCCTCCTCAACCAGCACCCCAACCTCATCTCATCTCCTCCTCAATCAGCACCCCAACCTCATCTCATCTCCCCTCAATCAGCACCCCAACCTCATCTCAACTCCTCCTCATCCAGCACCCCAACCTCATCTCATCTCCCCTCAAACAGCACCCCAACCTCATCTCATCTCCTCCTCAACCAGCACCCCAACCTCATCTCATCTCCCCCTCAACGAGCACCCCAACCTCATCTCTCCCTCAACCAGCACCCCAACCTCATCTCTCCCTCAACCAGCACCTCAACCTAATCTCCCCCTCAACCAGCCCCCCGACCTCATCTCATGTCCTCCTCAACCAGCACCCCAACCTCATCTCATCTCCTCCTCAACCAGCACCCCAACCTCATCTCATCTCCACCTCAAACAGCACCCCAACCTCATCTCCCCCTTAACCAGCACCCCAACCACATCTCATCTCCACCTCAACCAGCACCACAACCTCATCTCATCTCCCCCTCAACGAGCAGCCCAACCTCATCTCTCCCTCTACCAGCACCCCAACCTCATCTCCTCTCAACCAGCACCCAAATCTCATCTCATATCCCCCTCAACCAGCACCCCGACCTCATCTCATCTCCACCTCAACCAGCACACCAACCTCATCTCCTTCTCAACCTGCACCCCAACCTCATCTCATCTCCACCTCAACCAGCACCCCAACCTCATCTCCTCCTCAACCAGCACCCCAACCTCATCTCCTTCTCAACCAGCACCCCAACCTCATCTCATCTCCACCTCAAACAGCACCCCAACCTCATCTCCCCCTTAACCAGCACCCCAACCTCATCTCATCTCCTCCTCAACCAGCACCACAACCTCATCTCATATCCCCCTCAACCAGCACCCCAACCTCATCTCTCCCTCAACCAGCACCCCAACCTCATCTCCTCTCAACCAGCACCCCAATCTCATCTCATATCCCCCTCAACCAGCACCCCGACCTCATCTCATCTCCACCTCAACCAGCACCACAACCTCATCTCCTTCTCAACCTGCACCCCAACCTCATCTCATCTCCACCTCAACCAGCACCCCAACCTCATCTCCTCCTCAACCAGCACCCCAATCTCATCTCCTTCTCAACCAGCACCCCAACCTCATCTCATCTCCACCTCAAACAGCACCCCAACCTCCTCTCGCCCTTAACCAGCACCCCAACCTCATCTCATCTCCTCCTCAACCAGCACCACAACCTCATCTCATATCCCCCTCAACCAGCACCCCGACCTCATCTCATCTCTACCTCAACCAGCACCCTAACCTCATCTCCCCTCAACCAGCACCCCAACCTCATATCCCCCTCAACCAGGTCCCCAACCTAATCTCCCCCTCAACAGGCCCCCCATCCTCATCTCATGTCCTCCTCAACCAGCACCCCAACCTCATCTCATCTCCTCCTCAACCAGCACCCCAACCTCATTTCATCTCCTCCTTAACCAGCACCCCAACCTCATCTCCTCTCCCCTCAACCAGCACCCCGACCTCATCTCATCTCCCCCTCAATCAGCACCCCGATATCATCTCATCTCCTCCTCAATCAGCACCCCGACCTCATCTCATCTCCTCCTCAACCAGCAACCCAACCTCATCTCATCTCCTCCTCAACCAGCACCCCAACCTCATGTCTCCCCTGCCCCTTGTTCTCTACCTCCTTTGCTTTCCACTCTCTCTCTCTCTCTCTCTCTCTCTCTCTCTCTCTCTCTCTCTCTCTCTCTCTCTCTCTCTCTCTCTCTCTCTCTCTCTCTCTCTCTCTCTCTCTCTCTCTCTCTCTCTCTCTCTCTCTCTCTCTCTCTCTCTCTCATTCACCTTCCCTATGTTTTCCTCTGCCGATATGACAGTGTATTGTGTGCTGGTTAGTTATGTGATTGATGGCTGTGTTGTGTGGGAGTGGGGAAGACAGGAGCAGCCTAACACACACACGCACGCACGCACACGCACGCACACACAGTCCCCGACATGCCACAGATCAAAGAGACCAATCACCAGACAAAGGGAGGGAGGGATGGATGGAAGGGGTGTATGGATGGAGGGAGGGATGGAGGGGGGAGGAAGAGGGAGAGGGGAGGGAGAAAGAGAGTGGGGAGGGAGGGACAGTGGAGGGACAGGGGGAGTGAGGAACAGGGGAGGGAGGGAGGGACAGTGGAGGGACAGGGGGTAGGAGGGGGGATGGAGGGAATGAGGGAGGGCGGGGGGGGTGAGGGAGGAACAGGGTAGGGAGGGAGGGAGGATGGGGATGGGAGGGAGGATGGGGGAGGGAGGATGGGGATGGGAGGGAGGATGGGGGGAGGGAGGATAGGACAGGCAACCAGGAAGGAGAAATCTCAATCCTGATGAAGTATGGAGCCAACTATGAGACAGAACATTATCTGGCAAAACTAAAAAAACAATTGCCTCAGAACAAGTCGACCAATGTCCACCTATAATGAAATGGTAAGACTGTGTTTGTACTTACTTCCCCATATGACGAGCGATTGATTGACAGGTGAAAGACTACATGTAGTGCCACTGTCCCTCCATGCCCATGTTCATCCCCATGCCACTCATCGCTCCTATTGGAGAGGGGAACAAGAACAACAAGGTTTTTTTATTTTATTTTTTTATTTCACCTTTATTTAACCAGGTAGGCTAGTTGAGAACACCTTTATTTAACCAGGTAGGCTAGTTGAGAACACCTTTATTTAACCAGGTGGGCCAGTTGAGAACACCTTTATTTAACCAGGTAGGCTAGTTGAGAACACCTTTATTTAACCAGGTAGGCTAGTGGAGAACACCTTTATTTAACCAGGTAGGCTAGTTGAGAACAAGTTCTCATTTGCAACTGCGACCTGGCCAAGATAAGGCATAGCAGTGTGAACAGACAACACAGAGTTACACATGGAGTAAACAATTAACAAGTCAATAACACAGTAGAGTAGTAGGTTGTTGAGATGAGATGAGATGGAAAGCCCAGTACCATTAAGCCATATTAGCATAGCCATGACATCAGTCAAAAACACCTCACAACGTGACATGGTACCAAGAACAAGACAGAACGAGCTGAAACCTGATGCCTACGAGCTGCAGGTCACATCGATGCGCGTGCTGATGTTATCAGCCAACCTGTCTATAGGACAACCCAAATGAAAGGAGACCTTTGGTCTAGCTCCTCTATAGGTGACAGGGCCAAAGAAGTAGAGGAGGAAGGGCTAGAGACCAGCACAGTGTACAGAGGAACAGGGGAGAGAGAGACGGGGAGAGAGAGAGAGATGGCGAGAGAGAGACAGAGAGAGAGAGAGAGAGAGAGAGAGAGGGAGGCTTAATGGCATAATTTGGTGATTAGGCCCAATGGCGTGAGACAGAGAAAGACTGAGAAGGATGGAGAGACAGAGGAGTTGCTATGTGAGAAACTTCACCTGTACTACTGTAAGAGGTGGTGGTGTGTGTGTTTTTAGGACACCCTGGGAATTGTCTACACCAAGGACTTGTGGGAAGGCAGGCATTTTTATGGCAGACCAGACCAGACGAAACCATAGAACAGACGAGAGAGAGAGAGAGAGAGAGAGAGAGAGAGAGAGAGAGAGAGAGAGAGAGGAGGAGGGAGAGAGAGAAGAGGAGGGAGAGAGAGAGAGAGAGAGAAGAGGAGGGAGAGAGAGAGAGAGAAAGAGAGAGAGAGAGAGAGAGAGAGAGAGAGAGAGAGAGAGAGCGAGAGAAGAGGAGGGAGAGAGAGAGAGAGAAAAGGAGGGAGAGAGAGAGAGAGAAAGAGAGAGAGAGAGAGAGAGAGAGGAGGGAGACAGAGACAGAATGAAAAGACAGACAAAGCAAAGAAAGAAAGATGAAAGAGAGAGACAGACAGACAGACAGACACGCCGAGGGAGGGTCTTACCAGGTGGTCTGATTCCCATGTGCTGCTGCCCGTCCATCACGAAGCCCCCCATGGGTTGTCCATCTGGGGTGTAGGGGGCTCCTTGACTTACTGTGGGGGGGGGGGGGGGGGGGGGCATTGGTCAATTAGTGCTATTAATTAAGACTCAGTGGCTCTAGCTGAAATCATCTTTTGGTCTGTTGGGTGCATAAGGCCTGGGATGGTACTGCCTTGCCTTGCTTTGCCTTTCACCCTTTACCCAGCAGCCTCTCAGAAACGCAGCGCTATCAGGACGACACTAAATAATACAACCAGAGCCCACATCTGTTCTAAGGAAGCTGATTCTACATTTATAAATATCATTACTGCAACTAAAATAGAAAGTGAACTAATGTCCATGTCTCAGGTCAGCGGATCTACATATCGGAAGGGATCTTTCCAACAACTCTTCTGAACAAGATCACTGAAAAATAAGAAACTAGAAAAATAAGATATTTAAATAACTATAAAATACTGTAATACTAGTTTAATATAAATATGTGTATACATGTGTTTAAATATAAACAAGATATTTAGCAAAGCTCACCACAATGCTTTATCAGAGACATAGGGCTAGAAAAGGCAGCAGGCAGCACCTGGTAGATGAGCTAAACAGGTAACTGGAGAACGACCCGTTCTCTCTCCCCTTGTCCTGCTCTCCCATAGAAACCCACTTACCTCTGATACAAGCTGTTTGGGGGTCAGTCAAGCAAAAACAAGAGCTCAGGCCCAGTGAATGTCTTTGAACTCTACTGAGCTCCTAATGCCACCCTGACCTCTGACCCCTATTACAGGTAATAAACTTTACAGCAGTCCAACCCAAGCCCATGCACCAGGGACCCAACACTCACTCACAGCAGCCGCAAGAAGGGGAGGTTTGGGGGGGTAGGGCGCGGGGGGTTGTGGGGTAACGAGAGGGGGGTAGCTGGAGCTGGGAACCCAAACAAAAGTCACCTCCCAAAACACTGAAACTGAAATTTGTCAATGCCTCTGTGTTTTGGTTTGGTGGAGTTTGGGGGTTTGGTTTTAAAAAAAATTGGGGGGGAAGGGGTGTGTTTATTTGGACAAACTTTGTTGAGGACACAGCTAGGGTTGTTTAAAACAACAACAGACAACAACAACCCATTCTTCGTGAATATTAACCCAATATTTATTATTATTATTAACCAATCATGTTGTTATTATTTAATCGTGTTTTAATAGTTTTACATCATGAAATCGTTCCTGGCATAAATGAGGGACTCAACATGTCAGAGTTACTGTATTAGTGCTGAGCTTCAATTCAACTAAACTCAATTAAAGAACGTTTATTTAGGATGACTGTCTAAAGGCTTGTTTTAGTATGTGGTCAGTCACTCCTTATCGACACCGCGATGGGTTTGGTTGCTTGTTTTAGGGGGGGGTGGGTAGGGGTCCAGTATTTACCGGCCGAGGAAGCTCCAGGAAAGGGAGAGGGACCGGGTGCATGGCTTGTGGAGGCCTTTCGCCTGCGAGACTTGAATACAGTAACTATGGGAGACTTGCCTGCACGGTTCGACTGGTCGATCATGGGCTGAACTATTCTCCTTCTGGCATTGATGAACCTGTAGGACACAAGGAGAGAGAGAGAGGGGGAGAGGGGAGGGAAGGAGAGAGGGAGAAGGAGAGGAGAGGGAAGGAGAAAGGGAGAAGGAGAGGGGAGGGAAGGAGAGAGAGAGAGGGGGAGAGGGGAGGGAAGGAGAGAGGGGGAAGGAGAGGAGAGGGAAGGAGAGAGGGAGGGGGAGAGGGGAGGGAAGGAGAGAGGGAGAAGGAGAGGGGAGGGAAAGAGAGAGGGAGAAGGAGAGGAGAGGGAAGGAGAGAGGGAGGGGGAGGGGAGGGAAGGAGAGAGGGAGGGGGAGAAGGAGAGGAGAGGGAAGGAGAGAGAGAGGGGGAGAGGGGAGGGAAGGAGAGAGGGGGAAGGAGAGGAGAGGGAAGGAGAGAGGGAGGGGGAGAGGGGAGGGAAGGAGAGAGGGAGAAGGAGAGGGGAGGGAAAGAGAGAGGGAGAAGGAGAGGAGAGGGAAGGAGAGAGGGAGGGGGAGAGGGGAGGGAAGGAGAGAGGGAGGGGGAGAGGAGAGGGAAGGAGAGAGGGAGAAGGAGAGGAGAGGGAAGGAGAGAGGGAGAAGGAGAGGAGAGGGAAGGAGAGAGAGAGAGGGGGAGAGGGGAGGGAAAGAGAGAGGGAGAAGGAGAGGGGAGGGAAGGAGAGAGGGAGAAGGAGAGGGGAGGGAAGGAGAGAGAGAGAGAGGGAGAGGGGAGGGGAGGAGAGAGGGAGAAGGAGAGGAGAGGGAAGGAGAGAGAGAGGGGGGGAGAGGGGAGGGAAAGAGAGAGGGAGAAGGAGAGGGGAGGGAAGGAGAGAGAGAGGGGGGAGAGGGGAGGGAAGGAGAGAGAGAGAGGGGGAGAGGGGAGGGAAAGAGAGAGGGAGAAGGAGAGGGTAGGGAAGGAGAGAGGGAGAAGGAGAGAAAGAGAGAAACATGGTTATAATATTTTGAAGAAAGATCCAAAATTCGGCAGGTCTCGATCATCACAAAGAAAAATAGCAAAAATCTACATTTAAAAGTTTGATATACAGCTACAAAAAATACACTGTCAAAACCAGCCTCTCCTCAGATTATATCAACTAGCCATGACAGCCTCTCCTCAGATTATATCAACTAGCCATGACAGCCTCTCCTCAGATTATATCAACTAGCCATGACAGCCTCTCCTCAGATTATATCAACTAGCCTTGACAGCCTCTCCTCAGATTATATCAACTAGCCATGACAGCCTCTTCTCAGATTATATCAGCCTCTCCTCAGATTATATCAGCCTCTCCTCAGATTATATCAACCTCTACTCAGATTATATCAGCCTCTCATCAGATTATATCAACCTCTCCTCAGATTATATCAGCCTCTCCTCAGATTATATTAGGTAGCCATGACAGCCTCTCCTCAGATTATATCAGGTAGCCATGATAGCCTCTCCTCAGATTATATCAACTAGCCATGACAGCATCTCCTCAGATTATATCAACTAGCCATGACAGCCTCTCCTCAGATTATATCAGCTAGCATTGACAGCTTCTCCTCAGATTATAATAGCTAGCCTTGACAGCCTCTCCTCAAATTATATCAACTAGCCATGACAGCCTCTCCTCAGATTATATCAACTAGCCATGACAGCCTCTCCTCAAATTATATCAACTAGCCATGACAGCCTCTCCTCAGATTATATCAACTAGCCATGACAGCCTCTCCTCAGATTATATCAGCTAGCCATGACAGCCTCTCCTCAGATTATATCAACTAGCCATGACAGCCTATCCTCAGATTATATCAGCTAACCATGACAGCCTCTCCTCAGATTATATCAGCTAATGCATTTAGTTAATGCATTTCTCTCCTGTCTGAAAGAGATGTTCCATCTAATGCTGAGATCAACTCACAAGTTTGGAGTCTAATGCTGAGATCAACTCACGAGTTGGGAGTCTAATGCTGAGATCAACTCACGAGTTGGGAGTCTAATGCTGAGATCAACTCACGAGTTGGGAGTCTAATGCTGAGAACAACACACAAGTTGTGAGTCCTGATTTTTGAACACAGTTGGCAAAGAATCAGAAAAATGCCACCTTGTCATTGGATAGTAACGCTAAAGCTAACCCTGACAGTACATCCTAACACTAACCCTGACAGTACATCCTAACCCTAGCCCTGACAGTACATCCTAACCCTGATAGTACATCCTATCCCTAACCCTGACAGTACATCCTAACCCTGACAGTACATCCTAACCCTAACCCTAACCCTGACAGTGCATCCTAATCCTAACCCTGACAGTACATCCTAACCCTAACCCTAACCCTGACAGTACATCCTAACCCTGACAGTACATCATATCCCTAACCCTGACGGTACATCCTAACCCTAACCCTGACAGTACATCCTAACCCTAAACCTGACAGTACATCCTAACCCTAATCCTGACAATACATCCTAACCCTAACCCTGACAGTACATCCTAACCCTGACAGTACATCCTAACCCTAACCCTAACAGTACATCCTAACCCTAAACCTGACAGTACATCCTAACCCTAACCCTGGCAATACATCCTAACCCTAACCCTGACAGTACACCCTAACCCTAACCCTGGCAATACATCCTAATCCTAACCCTGACAGTACATCCTAACCCTAACCCTGACAGTACACCCTAACCCTAACGCTGGCAATACACCCTAACCCTAACCCTGGCAAAACATCCTAACCCTAACAATGACAATACATCCTAACCCTGACAGTACATCCTAACCCTAACCCTGACAGTATATCCTAACCCTAACCCTGACAGTATATCCTAACCCTAACAGTACACCCACTCACCCTGTGGCCCCCATGAAGCACATGGTCACTCTGCTCCCACTCTCACACGCACGCACGCGCACACACACACACACACACACACACACACACACACACACACACACACACACACACACACACACACACACACACACACACACACACACACACGCACACACGCACACACGCACACACACACACACCACCCTTACTCAGCTCAGCCTAAACCCTTGTTAACTGCCCCTGTGACCTATGCTGACCTTTAGGAGTGAAGGATCATGGGGGTTGTAACTTGATTTATGCCCCTGTTGTTGGCACCACTGGACACTTCCATTTCATCTCCAGTTTTAAGGAAAAGACCACAAAACTATTTTTAAATACACAATGAAAAAGGAACTAGTGGTGGGGGATAGAGGTGACTACAGAGTGGTAGATGTGACTACAGAGTGGTAGAGGTGACTACAGAGTGGTAGAGGTGACTACAGAGTGGTAGAGATGACTACATAGTGGTAGAGGTGACTACAGAGTGGTAGAGGTGACTACAGAGTGGTAGAGGTGACTACAGACTGGTAGAGGTGGGGGATAGAGGTGACTACAGAGTGGTAGAGGTGACTACAGAGTGGTAGAGGTGGGCGATAGAGGTGACTACAGAGTGGTAGAGGTGACTACAGAGTGGTAGAGGTGACTACAGAGTGGTAGAGGTGGGGGATAGAGGTGACTACAGAGTGGTAGAGGTGACTACAGAGTGGTAGAGGTGACTACAGAGTGGTAGAGGTGACTACAGAGTGGTAGAGGTGGGCGATAGAGGTGACTACAGAGTGGTAGAGGTGACTACAGAGTGGTAGAGGTGACTACAGAGTGGTAGAGGTGACTACAGAGTGGTAGAGGTGGGGGATAGAGGTGACTACAGAGTGGTAGAGGTGACTACAGAGTGGTAGAGGTGGGCGATAGAGATGACTACAGAGTGGTAGAGGTGACTACAGAGTGGGACAGGTGACTACAGAGTGGTAGAGGTGACTACAGAGTGGTAGAGGTGGGGGATAGAGGTGACTACAGAGTGGTAGAGGTGACTACAGAGCGGTAGAGGTGACTACAGAGTGGTAGAGGTGACTACAGAGTGGTAGAGGTGACTACAGAGTGGTAGAGGTGACCACAGGGTGGCAGAGGTGACTACAGAGTGGTAGAGGTGACTACAGAGTGGTAGAGGTGGGGGATAGAGGTGACTACAGAGTGGTAGAGGTGACTACAGAGTGGTAGAGGTGACTACAGAGTGGTAGAGGTGACTACAGAGTGGTAGAGGTGACCACAGGGTGGCAGAGGTGACTACAGAGTGGTAGAGGTGACCACAGGGTGGCAGAGGTGACTACAGAGTGGTAGAGGTGACCACAGGTTGGTAGAGGTGACTACAGAGTGGTAGAGGTGACCACAGGGTGGCAGAGGTGACTACAGAGTGGTAGAGGTGACTACAGAGTGGTAGAGGTGACTACAGGGTGGTAGAGGTGACTACAGAGTGGTAGAGGTGACTACAGAGTGGTAGAGGTGGGGGATAGAGGTGACTACAGAGTGGTAGAGGTGACTACAGGGTGGTAAAGGTGACTACAGAGTGGTAGAGGTGACAACAGAGTGGTAGAGAAGGGGGATAGAGGTGACTACAGAGTGGTAGAGGTGACTACAGAGTGGTAGAGGTGACTACAGAGTGGTAGAGGTGACAACAGAGTGGTAGAGAAGGGGGATAGAGGTGACTACAGAGTGGTAGAGGTGACTACAGAGTGGTAGAGGTGACTACAGAGTGGTAGAGGTGACTACAGAGTGGTAGAGGTGGGGGGTAGAGGTGACTACAGAGTGGTAGAGGTGACTACAGAGTGGTAGAGGTGACTACAGAGTGGTAGAGGTGGGCGATAGAGGTGACTACAGAGTGGTAGAGATGACTACAGAGTGGTAGAGGTGACTACAGAGTGGTAGAGGTGACTACAGAGTGGTAGAGGTGACTACAGAGTGGTAGAGGTGACTACAGAGTGGTAGAGGTGGGGGGTAGAGGTGACTACAGAGTGGCAGAGGTGACTACAGAGTGGTAGAGGTGACTACAGAGTGGTAGAGGTGACTACAGAGTGGTAGAGATGACTACAGAGTGGTAGAGGTGGCTACATAGTGGTAGAGGTGACTACAGAGTGGTAGAGGTGGGGGTTGGAGGTGACTACAGAGTGGTAGAGTTGACTACAGAGTGGTAGAGGTGACTACAGAGTGGTAGAGGTGACTACAGAGTGGTAGAGGTGACTACAGAGTGGTAGAGGTGGGCAATATAGGTGACTACAGAGTGGTAGAGGTGACTACAGAGTGGTAGAGGTGACTACATAGTGGTAGAGGTGACTACAGAGTGGTAGAGGTGGGGGTTGGAGGTGACTACAGAGTGGTAGAGGTGACTACAGAGTGGTAGAGGTGACTACAGAGTGGTAGAGGTGACTACAGAGTGGTAGAGATGACTACAGAGTGGTAGAGGTGGGCGATAGAGGTGACTACAGAGTGGTAGAGGTGACTACAGAGTGGTAGAGGTGACTACAGAGTGGTAGAGGTGACTACATAGTGGTAGAGGTGACTACAGAGTGGTAGAGGTGGGGGTTGGAGATGACTACAGAGTGGTAGAGGTGACTACAGAGTGGTTGAGGTGACTACATGCAGAGTGGTAGAGATGACTACAGAGTGCTAGAGGTGACTACAGAGTGGTAGAGGTGGGCGATAGACGTGACTACAGAGTGGTAGAGGTGACTACAGAGTGGAAGAGGTGACTACAGAGTGGTAGAGGTGACTACATAGTGGTAGAGGTGACTACAGAGTGGTAGAGGTGGGGGTTGGAGGTGACTACAGAGTGGTAGAGGTGACTACAGAGTGGTAGAGGTGACTACATAGTGGTAGAGGTGACTACAGAGTGGTAGAGGTGACTACAGAGTGGTAGACGTGACTACAGAGTGGTAGAGGTGACTACAGAGTTGTAGAGGTGACTACAGAGTTGTAGAGGTGACTACAGAGTGGTAGAGGTGGGGGGTAGAGGTGACTACAGAGTGGTAGAGTTGACTACAGAGTGGTAGAGGTGACTACAGAGTGGTAGAGGTGACTACAGAGTGGTAGAGGTGGGGGGTAGAGGTGACTACAGAGTGGTAGAGGTGACTACAGAGTGGTTGAGGTGACTACATACAGAGTGGTAGAGATGACTACAGAGTGGTAGAGGTGACTACAGAGTGGTAGAGGTGGGCGATAGAGGTGACTACAGAGTGGTAGAGATGACTACATAGTGGTAGAGGTGGGGGTTGGAGGTGACTACAGAGTGGTAGAGTTGACTACAGAGTGGTAGAGGTGACTACAGAGTGGTAGAGGTGACTACAGAGTGGTACAGGTGACTACAGAGTGGTAGAGGTGGGCGATAGAGGTGACTACAGAGTGGTAGAGGTGACTACAGAGTGGTAGAGGTGACTACAGAGTGGTAGAGGTGACTACATAGTGGTAGAGGTGACTACAGAGTGGTAGAGGTGGGGGTTGGAGGTGACTACAGAGTGGTAAAGGTGACTACAGAGTGGTAGAGGTGACTACAGAGTGGTAGAGGTGACTACAGATTGGTAGAGGTGACTACAGAGTGGTAAAGGTGACTACAGAGTGGTAGAGGTGACTACAGAGTGGTAGAGGTGACTACAGAGTGGTAGAGGTGACTACAGAGTGGTAGAGATGACTACAGAGTGGTAGAGGTGGGCGATATAGGTGACTACAGAGTGGTAGAGGTGACTACAGAGTGGTAGAGGTGACTACAGAGTGGTAGAGGTGACTACATAGTGGTAGAGGTGACTACAGAGTGGTAGAGGTGGGGGTTGGAGGTGACTACAGAGTGGTAGAGGTGACTACAGAGTGGTTGAGGTGACTACATACAGAGTGGTAGAGATGACTACAGAGTGGTAGAGGTGACTACAGAGTGGTAGAGGTGGGCGATAGACGTGACTACAGAGTGGTAGAGGTGACTACAGAGTGGTAGAGGTGACTACAGAGTGGTAGAGGTGACTACATAGTGGTAGAGGTGACTACAGAGTGGTAGAGGTGACTACAGAGTGGTGGAGGTGACTACATAGTGGTAGAGGTGACTACAGAGTGGTAGAGGTGACTACAGAGTGGTAGAGGTGACTACAGAGTG
>NC_092147.1:88591852-88596852 GCF_045791955.1 Oncorhynchus clarkii lewisi | reverse complement strand
TTCCAACGGGGCTATACATTTGGGTGAGTTTTTTTCTCGTCTGAGTAGCCTCGTGTCAATGCCAAAAATACATTTAAACCATCTAGTGTTCAGCGAAATAACAACACGATGTCTAGTGTTCAGCGAAATAACAACACGATGTCTAGTGTTCAGCGAAATAACAACACAATGTACAAGTGTATTTCGCGGGAATACCACTAGTTGTCTGTCTATAGCCAAACCTAGCTGCTGCTCATTTCATTTGCTCGAAAATTTATAAATGGTTAAAAAAAACTAAGGCTACTACCAGGAGTACTACACCTGCACCTGTCAACGACACAAGTTAGCTAGCATCAGTAATACTACAGTTGTTGTTAGCCCAGCTAGCATCAGTAATACTACAGTTGTTGTTAGCCCAGCTAGCATCAGTAATACTACAGTTGTTGTTAGCCCAGCTAGCATCAGTAATACTACAGTTGTTGTTAGCCCAGCTAGCATCAGTAATACTACAGTTGTTGTTAGCCCAGCTAGCATCAGTAATACTACAGTTGTTGTTAGCCCAGCTAGCATCAGTAATACTACAGTTGTTGTTAGCCCAGCTAGCATCAGTAATACTACAGTTGTTGTTAGCCCAGCTAGCATCAGTAATACTACAGTTGTTGTTAGCCCAGCTAGCATCAGTAATACTACAGTTGTTATTAGCCCAGCTAGCATGGACTCTAACAGTTGTGAATCTGATGCAGCTGAAGAGCTACTGCCCCCTTACCCGGGAAACCACCGAACAACAGAGCGTGGACATTGGACCATCAAAGAGGGGCAAAGATGATGAGAACCACATTGATTTGGGGTTCACTTATATTGGGAGTAGTGCCTTTCCTCAGCCACAGTGTGTTATATGCACAAAGGTACTATCTCTTGCGCAGACATTTAGAAACAAAACATGCCAATTTGAAAAATATGGTGAACTACCGAGTGGCACAGGACAGGCAAGTCCCATACTATTGTGGAAGAGTTCATTCTTCCTGCTGCCGTGGAAATGGCAGGGACAATGCTACGGGAAAAGGCCCCAAAAAACTATACAGACAATATCTTCATCAAATAACACTGTTTCACGACGCATCAGTGACATGGCAGGAGATGTTTTGAAACAATTACTGCTTCGCATACAAGCCAGATAATTATATGCGTTAGAGCTGGATGAGTCAACAGGCCTGGCACAGCTCCTGGTATATGTCTGTTACAGCTGGATGAGTCAACAGGCCTGGCACAGCTCCTGGTATATGTCTGTTACAGCTGGATGAGTCAACAGGCCTGGCACAGCTCCTGGTATGTGTCTGTTACAGCTGGATGAGTCAACAGGTCCTGGCACAGCTCCTGGTATATGTCTGTTACAGCTGGATGAGTCAACAGGTCCTGGCACAGCTCCTGGTATATGTCTGTTACAGCTGGATGAGTCAACAGGTCCTGGCACAGCTCCTGGTATATGTCTGTTACAGCTGGATGAGTCAACAGACGTGGAGGGCCTGGCACAGCTCCTGGTATATGTCTGTCACGGCTGGATGAGTCAACAGGCCTGGCACAGCTCCTGGTATATGTCTGTCAGGGCTGGATGAGTCAACAGGCCTGGCACAGCTCCTGGTATATGTCTGTTACAGCTGGATGAGTCAACAGGTCCTGGCACAGCTCCTGGTATATGTCTGTTACAGCTGGATGAGTCAACAGGTCCTGGCACAGCTCCTGGTATATGTCTGTTACAGCTGGATGAGTCAACAGGTCCTGGCACAGCTCCTGGTATATGTCTGTTACAGCTGGATGAGTCAACAGACGTGGAGGGCCTGGCACAGCTCCTGGTATATGTCTGTCACGGCTGGATGAGTCAACAGGCCTGGCACAGCTCCTGGTATATGTCTGTCACGGCTGGATGAGTCAACAGGCCTGGCACAGCTCCTGGTATATGTCTGTTACAGCTGGATGAGTCAACAGATGTGGAGGGCCTGGCACAGCTCCTGGTATATGTCTGTTACAGCTGGATGAGTCAACAGATGTGGAGGGCCTGGCACAGATCCTAGTATATGTCTGTTATAGCTGGATGAGTCAACAGACGTGGTGGGCCTGGCACAGCTCCTGGTATATGTATATGTCAATTAAGGAAGACATCCTCTTCTGCAAACCACTGGAAACCAGGACAACATGAGAGGATATTTTTTAAGTACTGGACAGCTTTGTGACATCAAATGGACTTTGGTGGTCAAGATGTGTTGGTATCTGTACTGATGGCGCAAAAGCCATGACAGGGAGACATAGTGGAGTGGTAACGCGCGTGCAAGCAGTTGCTCCCGACGCCACTGGGGCCACTGCAGCATCTACCAAGAGGCTCTTGCTGCCAAGGGAATGCCTGACAGCTTGAAAGATGTTTTGGACACTACAGTGAAAATGGTTAACTTTGTTAAAGCAAGGCCCCTGAACTCTTGTGTATTTTCTGCACTATGCAATGATGTAGGCAGCAACCATGTAACGCTTTTACAACATACAGAAGTGGGCTGGTTATCAAGAGACAAAGTATTGACAGTTTTTTTTAATTGAGAGACGAGCTTAAAGTTTTCTTACTGACCATAATTTTCACTTGTCTGACCGCTTGCATGATGACGAGTTTATTTCACAACTGGACGATCTGGGTGAAGTTTTTTCTCGGCTGAAGGATCTAAATCCAGGATTGCAGGGACTGTCTGCAACTATATTCAATGCGCGGGACAAAATTGGCTCTGATTAAGAAGTTGGAGCTCTTTCCTCTCTGCATTAATAAGGACAACATACAGGTCTTTCCTTCATTGTAGGATTTTTTGTGTGCAAATTAACTCAAGCACATGAGTGAGTTGGGTGCGCAATTACGCAGGTACTTTCCCGAAACGCACAACACAAACAACTGGATTCGTTATCCCTTTCATGCCCTACCTCCAGTTCACTTACTGATATCTGATCAAGAGAGCCTCAACGAAATTGCAAGAAACGGTTCTGTGAAAAATGAATTGAACCAGAATCCACTGCCAGATTTCTGGATTGGGCTGCGCTCAGAGTATCCTGCCTTGGCAAATCGCTCTGTTAAAGTTAAGACCCTGATGCCCCTTGCAACCACGTATCTACGTGAGAGCGGATTCTCGGCCCTCACTAGCATTAAAACTAAATACAGGCACAGACTGTGTGTGGAAAATGATTTAAGACTGAGACTCTCTCCAATACAACACAACATCGCAGAGTTATGTGCATCCTTTCAAGTACACCCTTCTCATTAACCTGTGGTGAGTTATTCACAATTTTCAATGTACAAATACAGTTTTATATAAGTAAGAAGGTTAAATAAAGAGCAAAATGATTGATTATTATTATATTATTATTTGTGCCCTGGTCCTATAAGAGGTCTTTGTCACTTCCCACGAGCCGGGTTGTGACAAAAACTCACACTCATTCTTATGTTTAATAAATGTATTGTATAGTCTGTGTGTTGCAGGCTTACAATGATGGCAAAAAACAACATTTGAGAGTGCGCTGACCCTGGTGCTAGAGGGGGTACAGCTGGAGGTTGAATGTTTGAAGGGGTACGGGGAATATAAACAGTTTAGGAACCTCATTTAAATCATCCGTCTTTAAATGACAATTTCTTATTTTTCTACTTCTCCAGGAACAAACATCTCTAAAACAATTCCCCCACATGTTGCCTTGCCCCAGAAGGAGTGAGTGTCTCCTTATTGTCACCTGAAGTAGCCCTCTCCTCTATCTCTCTCCCTCCTCCTCTCCATCTCTCTCCCTCCTCCTCTCCATCTCTCTCCCTCCTCCTCTCCATCTCTATTCCCTCCTCCTCTCTATCTCTCTCCCTCCTCCTCTCTATCTCTACTCCCACCTCCTCTCTATCTCTATTCCCTTCTCCTCTCTATCTCTCTCCCACCTCCTCTCTATCTCTCTCCCTCCTCCTCTCTATCTCTCTCCCTCCTCCTCTCTATCTCTATTCCCTCCTCCTCTCTATCTCTCTCCCTCCTCCTCTCTATCTCTCTCCCTCCTCCTCTCTATCTCTCTCCCACCTCCTCTCTATCTCTCTCCCTCCTCCTCTCTATCTCTCTCCCTCCTCCTCTCTATCTCTCTCCCTCCTCTCTATCTCTCTCCCTCCTCCTCTCTATCTCTCTCCCTCCTCCTCTCTATCTCTCTCCCTCCTCCTCTCTCCATGTCATTCTCAGGTCACTCTCTCAGCAGTAGCTGGGTTTAAATAAACTAGTCCAGCTGTTAGCAGACACAGATTTCATTTACACCCCCCCCCCTCTCCTCAACACACACACACACACAAACACACAGAGACACACACACACACACAGAGACACAGAGACACAGACACACACACACACAATTCTAAGTCTTGAAACTTCTGTATGTGTAATGTTTACTGTTCATTTTTATTGTTTATTTCACTTTTGTATATTATCTACCTCACTTGCTTTGGCAATTTTAACACATGTTTCCCATGCCAATAAAGCCCCTTGAATTGAATTGAATTGAGAGAGAGAGCGAGAGAGAGAGAGAGGCGGGAGAGAGAGAGAGAATAAATGGAACGAGGTCAGTTATAGGGTCATTATTGGCAAGACCCTCTCTCTCTCTCTCTCTCTCTCTCACTCACTCTTTCCATCGCTCTCTATCTCCCTTCCTCTCTCTCTCTCTCTCTCTCTCTCTCTCTCTCACTCACTCTTTCCATCGCTCTCTATCTCCCCTCCTCTCTCTCTCCCTCTCTCTCTTCCTTAGGTTGCTTGCTTACAAGCCAGTGAGCACAATCAAAGCCAATGACTTCATGTGTGTTTTTCAATGGTCAACATTTCCTCATTATGACTGTAAGAGGTAGCTGCCAGCTGGTTGTCATGGACACGCAAATACACACACAAGCACACACACACACACACACACACACACACACACACACACACACACACACACACACACACACACACACACACACACACACACACACACACACACACACACAC